>NC_049171.1:117216430-117421430 GCF_009769625.2 Cygnus olor | reverse complement strand
AATCCCCAACGCCAAACCAGCAAGCCCTTCAAACCAAGCCAAGCTGCAAGTGGGTGTATTAGCACCACAAATAAACAGTGCGATTTCATTTGTAAATAAAAGGAGAGTAAAAGGTGGTTCCTTCCTTCCTTCTCATTTTTTTCTTCCTCTTGAACGATCCAAAGGCATTAAAGACTCCTTCACCTTAGGAGGAGGATGGCAGAGGGAAAGCAACATCAATTTGATTGGGAAAAGTGAAAGCGATTACCTTATGCTTTCTTTAAAGATTTTTTTCCAATTATGTTTTATTAAGTCCAAAGGAATAATCACAATTTTTTTTTATATTGCTTAAGAGAAACAACATGGGGTCCTTTGGTAGAGGGAACCCAATTATTTGGGATATTATTTTGTGAAACCTTTTCATTTTATTAGTATACCAGAGGGTTTTCACCTTCGCAAGGCTAAATCCTGACTATTATTACTTTTTTGGAAGAAACATCTCACCGGGGCAATTAATTTTATGCATTAACACCAGTCGCTGCCGCGTCATGCACTTTAAAAAAAAGAGAAGGCAAGCAAGCCTCGCGCTCCGTTTGTCCTTCAGTTCATAAAGGGGTCACCAAGGCTGGCCCAGGTAACAAGAAAGGGGCTTTTTCGAGGGAAGGTGTTGTGCAGCACCTTTGGGACGTCCTGGCTGGTGCCAGGCTCATGGCAGCGTGCCCTACCTGCCCCCTGGGAACCACAGCCTGCGGAAGAAGCTTTGCTCCAGCACCCAGCCAGGCTGAGCACAGAAGGGCTGGCGGCCACCAGCCGAAAGGCTGATCCAAAAATTATTTAGATAAGCTTATTGACATTTTTACTATAGGTTATTAATCTTATTAATTGCGCTAACAGAGGCTAATTGAAAACGTATCGTCTATTATTATGTTAGCCTTCATTTTGGGGAGTTTTTGTCAAAGTATCCTAGGAAGGAGCGATTAACCCTCTGCTATTTTCCCCGCTCTGCGCAGGCACGGTGGCAGGAAGGAGGACAGCCTGATTTCACCGAGGGCCACCAAGCCCAAATTGTGAGGCAATGAAATTAACGGCTGTGGTTGGCAGTACCTGGAGGCAAAGATAAAACCTGCTTCAGTGCTGCAGGAGGAGCGTGCCCAGGGCCAAGGTCAGTGTTTGTGCTGCACCAAACACAGGCTCCCCAGTCCTAACACCTCGTGGCTCTGCTACAGGTGGGCAGCTGCAGCCACAGCCTCTCCTGTTGCTTTTCAGTCTCAAAAACATGGAAAAAAAATATTGTTGTAGGACAATAAACTGCAAAACCCTCGCTAGAGCCCCCTGCCTCACCGAAAAGTGTAGTGGCACCGCAGCGTACTCCTGCTTGCCCTGTCCCAGGGCCTCCTCAGAAGGAAATTCATTAATTTTCCCCCAAATTGGAGCTAGCACAGCCCTAACCCATGCTATGGCCACCCTGCAGGGACTTCAGGCACCTGAGTGTCCCCCAGCACGAAGTGACAACTTCGTCCTGAACTTTCACATCACGGAAATTAAGGATCTTTGCAAAGCCCACAAGCACATCACGCTTCTCTGCCAAAGTGGCAATGCTGAGCACCCACCAAACCCATGGGTTTGGGGTCCAGCCCTTCACGACTTTGAACACTATGCCTCAAGCCCCATAACAGTCTGCAGTGTGCACAATTCCCTTTTTATACTTTTCCTTCCTACAACCTCTGCTTTCACTCCAACACACCGCTGCTGTCGGCAGGTGCGGAGGTGCCCCCATACCTAGCGCTGGACCGGCCGGGGAGCGGGGCGGCACCGAGGGGCAGACACTCCAAGGCGGCCGTGCTGCCTCCAGCCAGGCACAGCTCCGAGAGACGGCTCCGATTCGCAGCCTCCGCTCAGCGCTTCGCTCACTGCAGAGCAAACCGTGGCATATTGGTCGGTCTCGCTGCCAAGTGCTGTGGCCGTGCCCTCTCCGCAGCATCCAGCTCCAAACACGCTTGACGGGCACTCTCCGGGGGGACTGCCTGCGCCGGCTGTACACGGCTAACATATGTAGGTACACCTGAAAGCTACAGCCTGCCACTTCGCGTGGACCTCACTGGGGTACCTTTGCTCTTTTGCCACCAAGGGTTAATTTTCTAATGGCTGCTTTGCTGCTGAAGCTGGCCAAGTTTTTCATCGCCTGCAGAGCACCACAAGCTGTGATTTGGAGCCAGAAAACACCATTAATTTTCTAAATAGGAAGGATCACATATGTAAACTGTCTGGGTCTATAACCAGTTGGGCAGGTAGAAGGCAAAGAGAAGGAAAGTGGATTTTTTTTTTCCAGGCACCTAAACAAGACAAACCCGAGGCCGCTCGCAGCTCCAAAGTTTCTCGAGAAACCCCGGCCCCCCCTTGTCTTCCCCCGCGCCCCCACCACGCACACTCTTGGCCTCACCCGTGGCAGTACACATTTTTCCTGGAAAAGGTCAGCTTGATGATTTATTGAGCAGTTATTGAAGCTTTCACATGAGGCGATATGGAAAAGCTACTGGAAAAAAATCAAGGGAAGACCAAATAAAGGTAACGGACCGCAGTTTGCACCATCCTCCCCCAGGGTCCCCCCGGGACATCGGGTGCCACCGGGCTGCCAAGGTTTGGCAGCAGGACATGAACAGGAGCACAGCATTGTGGTGGCTGGGAGGCAGGGACGGGGACCCTGCGGTTCTGCCCACGCACAGCCACCCCCACTGCTCGCCTGCCTCGGTTTCTCTCCACCAGCTGGCGTGCAGACATCCACCACAGAGGGGTGCTCTGGGCCTTAATTAATTAATTAAGGCCTCGTGTGGGGTGCTTGGAAGGCCTTTCGTGGAGGGGACTACCATAGTGCATGATATTAAACAGTGGTAAACCAAAAATTATATATATATATATATTTTTTTTTATGACCGTTTTTCCAGCAAGGCAAGAACCTGGAGCAGAATTATTATTATTATCAAGTTCCTCAATAAAACAAAGTCACAAAAGAAGGTGATATTTTGCTTCCAGATGCCACGCAAATATGAGAGCAACCTCAGGCTGGTTTGTGGCCGTCACAGCACGGCCACCTTTGAGGGCCTGATCCTGCACCTAGTCGCACAGCTGCAGTCACCCCAACCAGGTGCAGCCACCACTGCAGGACTGGGTCCTTGTTTAGCCCAATTTTCACACCCTGACCCTGCCAACCACTGTCCCTCCCAAGGAGGGGCACTGCCTGTTCAGGGCTGCTCGGGGCCCGGCAGCGCCTGCTTGGTCCCTGTGATCCTCCCCGGCCTTTAGCGGGGAGCGCGCCTGGGCTGCCTGCCCGGGCTGCACTGTGACCTGGCTTCAAAGTGCCAGAAGAGGTTCCCCGGCTCCCTTTGTGCCGCGCAGTCTCTTAATTGCACTTTTAAACACAGTGTAATTTTTGTAATTAACATTATGGTTTCAGAGGGCAGAGAAGCCTGCACTATGCTAATTACAAACTGGAGTAGTCAGCATAGAAATTCAAGGCTTCGGTTACCGGGGCCGAATGCAGTTTTTATGAAGGATTTCAAAGATCCTCCGTGGGCTCTGTGTTCTGAGTTATCATTAGCATTTGATAACATAAAGAATTTTTATAACATGACAGATTTCGATGTGAAGATTTTACCTGATAACTGGAAAATTTACATAAAGACCTTCATTAACTCTCTGCTCACATTACTGCCAGCATAAGAACTACGGTGTGCTGTCTCCCTGCAAGATGGGGCTGGGGAGCCAAAGAATTTGTGCTTTATAATAAAATTTATAGTACGTTACGAAGGGAGGTTATAATAATCCTCAGTGATGTTGGGAATCAGAGCAATTCAAAGAGTGAAGGAGAGCGCAAGAGGTGATGGGAAAGGATATTTCAGGATTGCCTCGCGACAGAGGAGTGCGGGCTGCAGCACAGGCTGTGAGGGTGGGCACGAAACTTCCCAGATGAGGCACTCAGCAGCACAAACCACCACCACCACACCGAGCCATGGGCTGCGACCCCTCTGGCTCATTTTCCCTGTGGTCTCTGCAGTTTGGGGTAAATGAGAATTTAACAGCAGTCCTGCTGCCTCCCTGCTTGCTGCTGTACACGTGCTGCTGGATGCGGAGCATCACCTCTGTGGGACGCATTGTCCTTCACAAGGGATAAGTTTCCTTTGCAATTACAGAGGTAACATGTACCATGGAACAACATCATCATAGATTTCAAAGTCCCCAGAAACAATTAGTAAAAGTTTATCAGCATCTCTCTTACAGTTGACGCATCCTATGTCCTCTCCACAGATAGTGTGGTATTTCCCAGAGGTTGGACCACTCCAAGCCATCACCCACTGAAGGCTGCCCAGCTGCACCTTCTGGATACTTTATCTTCTAACTAATTCATACTTATTCTCTTCTTCAGTAAATAACTGAAATCGCTCACCAGCACAGTGCCATGTTGATCACAGACTTGCATAAGCAGAAAGCCAAAACAAGCTGATGCACACAGAGCAAGCAAGGACATGGCTGGACCTTAACAAACTCACCATGTTAGCCTCCTGTCAAATGGCTTCTTTGCAGCTTTTTGACGCTCTCTGCACCCATTTCTGAATTTCTTCCCAGGCCAAAAATCTCCCCAGCACCCTCAACTTTAGTTAAGGCAAAACACCTAACTCGTACTGCAGGAAAACCCAAGCAATCTCCAGCTGATGCATAAGCCCCATTCTTCAAGTCCCCAATTGCATTGTCAAAGCACACGATCTATTTTACAAGCCTCATACAGTCCTGTTGCATGGGGAACAACCACACTGGGTTGTCAGAATTCCCTTTGCAAAGGAATCTCCCTTTTTTCCAGTTTTGCAAACTCGGTGCTCGGAGAAACCAAAAAGCAACCTTAGATCAATGATCAAACTTTCGTAGTAGATGGCTTTTATTTTTACAAAATATTTGCTTCCAGCAGAGTGTATCTTAATTTACAAATGCAGAAATCTGTCATTAAGCTTTGACCCAGCTTCATGGCATTGTCAAATGCAATAACGTATCTTTTAATAGTTTTATATCAAGTAAGGATATAACATATCATTAGTTTAAATGTATTTGCAAGCAATTACCCCCACCAGGATATTTGTGAATGCTCATGCAAAATTGATGAAATTCTGACATGCTTAAACATTGTTCATTTAGCTCTATTCCTTATGTATAGAAAAAATAGAATAAATAATTCTGCTGCCACTTGCAAACTACCATTCGGCATTTTCATTCTGCTCATGGTTTCTGTCCTGCCTTTAAACTATAGCCTTTGGTGATCATTTGGAAAAACAGTTTCATATATGTTTAATTTTAAATAGATGTACTAGATTATTCATTCCTCTTATTATTGTTCAATGCAGTAATTTAAACATGGACTAGATTTACTGCATGTCAGCTGCCTTTCTTTTACAAAATGGGATAAATTATTAAATGAGTAGAGGTTGTTTGACAACGGGTTTTCCAGTACTTCACAAAAGAAAGACCTTTGACATTCAGCTGTCTTTTGAAAAGAATAAAGAGTAAATCAATTAAGTCTCTATGCTGCGGTTCAAAAACACGATGTTATGGCACATTCTTGCTTACCTCCAAGTTGACTTGGGAAGACTCAACCCAGTGCAGCAGTACCGCTAGGTAAATTATTGATTTAATTGTCAGGTTGTCTCGCAAGCAGCACTCTGGCCCAGCTACCTTAAACGCAGCCATTTCTACAGCTCCTCTGCTCCTTCCCCGAGCTGTAGAAAACCATCGATATCAACCTCTGCTAACATTTGGCACCACCTCGGAAGACCTTTTAAAAAGTACTTATTTCTGGCTGCATCCAGCAAAGGCTAAGGCTTTCTAAGGAGAGATGTCTTCATTGCCTCTGCTGAGGATGCTTTGTGTTTACGAGCTTTTATGTGAGGTTTTCAAGAAAGCTCAAGGAACGTCAGGCGCAAGACACTAAAAGCTGCGATCCAGCTTGGATACCAGGATATTCCCTGGCAGGGAAAGTTGATGGAAAACTACACCAGCAGACCCAGTAACAGATCTTTTCCTTCTTGTTCCTGTGGCCACTACTAATTGCTGCATTTACTGCAAAGGTTGCAAAGCATTTGGGGTGCTTTGGAAGGAAGAGAAATGTATTGGCTTAAGATATTATGTCAGCAAAATGACATAATTTAACCTAAACCTTTAAACAAAACAAAACAAACAAAATCTAATTACAAATTAGAGAATTTTTTTTTAAAAAAAAAAAGTCAATTTAGTCAAAGCAAAATCTAACCAAAAGCTCATTTTCTTTACCTGACTTAGAAGCAATGCACCAGAGGCACTAATTCCATCAACAGCCACCTAACTCAGCAGTACAATGAAACGATGTGGGTGTACACAATGGAGTCTGGAGTTTGCAACCCAGCCTTGACATCGTGCAAATTTACAGATCATCGCTTTTTTGGTTTCTTTTTTTTTTTTTTTTTTTGTCTCTGCAGAAACCAAGGATGAGTTTTTTGCTCAGTCACAATTAAGATTTGTTTAATTTCAGTGACTGTTCTCGATCACATCTTATATCTTTTTGATCATGTTTTTCCATTCCCAAGCAACACAAACATTGTATATGCTAGGGGCCAACCCAGGACATAAAGAGAAATCACTGAGGTTACACACAGTGTAACTCTGGGGTCTCCTAAGTCCCTTCCTTGCTGGTGAAAGATGCTCCCCGCTACCTTTAGGTTGGAGTTTCGTTCACGCAAGCTTTTAGCATCCCAAGTGGTGGGATTTGCATCAGCTCCCCTGGGAGACTGCTCCTGCCTGGAAGCTTTCCGTGCTATTCACCTCCAGGTTTCTACTTCTCAGCTTTCCCTCCAGGAGAAGAGCTTTTTGAGCAGTGTGACAGCTCGCATGAGGTCTCTGGGCCTGAGGACTCCCCCAGGGCCACCTCTGCTCAGGGGTGTCGGGGCTGTGGCTGCCACCAAGCAAGAGGGAGATGCATAAATTTTTAAGCCAGAGATTATTTAAAATTATGTGTATATAAAGTTACCTCTTCCCATAAATAATCTCCAGGCTGCAATATTTTGCCTCGTGGCAGAAAAATGAAGGCAGCAAATGTGAGTTTTGCAACTACGTTTTCTTGGGAGGGGATGGGGCAGCTTGTACACAGCCCACTCAGGAAGCGGCTCGCCAGGATTTTGCAAACTCTCACAATCCTACTTTAAAGTATTGCTCGCAGAGAAAAGGTTAAATGAGGTTTAAGTGCAACGTAATAAACCTTCACTGTTCATAAAGTCGTGTGATAAATGCGCGTGTGGTTGCTCTGGATAAAAACACTGAGGTCAGAAGGCGAAGTTGGGAGGCGACGGCCCCAGGGACCCAGCGTGATGGAGACACTCGAGCCTGCTGGTGCAATACGGGGTAACTCCATGCCCACCACAGGCACACTGCTTGCTCAAAATAAGAAACTTCTGGTTGTAATTCGCTCACGACTTTGAACCCCAGTCGAATGGCTCCTGTATGCACCTCTTGCACGCTTGGTCCTGATGGGGAAGCAAAGCGGCGGCAGTTTCGGCACCCATTTGGGAAGGGGGCTCTCCAAGATCCTGAAAGCAAACGATGACTGCGGAGGTCAGTGCCCGCTCCTGCCGTGCGGGCAGGGAAGCACCTCGGCGCAGGGAAGGGCCCGCGGCAGCAAATGGAGTTCGGCGCCGCTGACTGCGCTTCAGACGAGCGGAATGGAGCTTCAATTATTATTGTTATTTTAAAGCGAAACTCTGATTGCTAGGGGCATCCCAATTTTATCGAGCTCATTTTATTTTCCCTATGTTTATTTGAATAATATGTCCTCTGCTTGCAATAAAAAATGCCATATACCCCATCATCACAAGTAGCAGTTTATATAAACATAGCATTGTCCTGATGAGTTCAGAGATGAACCCATTCGTTTATAGAATTTCTCCAGAATTTGTAATATTTATGATTTAGAAAACAAACTGAAAGGGAAACGTCCTGTATGGTGAGGAGCTGTTGTGCTTGCAGATTTGATTCACAAGGTATGGAAGTGGTCGCAGGATAACAATCTTGTTTTAAAAAATATATATAATAATAGCAATAAAAAAGCACAAACTTTCAGTACAGTCTCCTCCCTTTGGACACTCGAAGACAGGGCACTTTCAGATCTGATGGGGGCCAGGCTGGTCAAAACCCCCCTGTGCCAGCATTTTAAGAGCATTAGGCTGCTTCTGTGTGTTGCGTGTGATGTTGGTGCAACCACAGAGGGCCCTGGAAAGAGCAGGACCCAGAGGCTCTGTGGGGTGGACAAAGATGGGAACCCCGGTGACATGTGGGACAAGAGAAGACAACCGGGTCAAGGACCCTTCGCTCATCCATTGCAGCACTGGGATATGGGAGAGACTTTGTGGAGGACACTCAATGCACTGAAGTCTGAAGAATGGAGTAAAGGGGAGAAGGATTTCGTTCCTTAGTTATGCCAAGCCCAGATGTTCCAGCTGGTGAGAAGGAAAAGGGATTTCCCCCACGGGACATCTAACAATAAGGACTTTACATCAGCAGCACATCAAGAGACGATATTACTCTAAGTGCCTTAAAATAATAAATAAAAGAGTCCTTTTAAAGAGGTTTCTTCATGGGTTGTATCCTTCAAAGCCAATACAGAGATAGACCTCGCACATTGCCGCGGTGCCCGTTAAGCATCAAATGTCATAGTGGGAAAGATCAGGCGACTCCAAAAGGGGATTTCTTTCCCCCGCCCCATGCTGTAGGATGCCCATGGCAGGCAAGCCATAAACCGAGCGGTTTATATGAGGGCTGGCAAACGTTCAGTTGCAAGCGGAGGCGTTGCACAGGCGAGGCGCTTGTTAGTGTAAGGGCCCATCCATAAATTGTGTTTTTACAATAATTTCCTTCAAATTGGATTGTCGTCATGATCAGAGAGCCATTTACTGGAAGCAATTGCTAATTACACACATGTCCCCTGTAGGGAGGATGTACAGCAAAATGAGCATTTTGGAGGGAATTTCTTGTGTTTTGTACCTCCTACAATTTCACCCGTGGACATTTTCCAGCAGGCCAGACTCTGAAGTTCTTCTTCATTTGACTTCAGCAAGAGTTTTGGCTCAGCACGGCCCTGCGAGACTCTGCTGTATATGTTTTGGTCAATTACAAAACAAAACATGAATACAAACACTCTTTGGATCACTCCAAAAATCCCATAGGACACCTCATTCGTCCTGCTGACAACTAAAATATTTCCGTTTCAGCCTGTTCCCACCTCAGTTTTCTCTGGCCAGCCTGGCGTGTCTTCCCTCCATCTCTTGGGAGACCACTCCACAGATCACTAGACCGTTGTTTTTTCCAAGGCATCACTCTAAGTTTTCCTTTGCTCAGTTTCATCCCATTACTCTTTCCACTTAAAATATCCCAAATAAATCCTCTTACACATACTCCAGCAGCTTTTCTTGTCTATCCCAGAAACACCTTTAACCCTGCTCCTAAGCAAGTTAATAAGCCAGATCTGCTAAGGATGGATTTCACTGCTTTGGCAAGCAGCTGTCTGAAGAGGTATGTTTACTCCTAATTTCAGGTCCTTTACTTTTATGACTGCTTCAAGACCCTTGCACATTGCCTTAGCAATGTTTTGCAGTGGCAGGGCTGTGCTCAGGGGCAGCCCCAGGCTGCCAGCCCCAGGCGGCCGCAGGTGCCTGAGCTGTGCCACCCCTCTTCTTTGGCTTACAAAGGAGCACCTACGGCCAACTTTGGGTATTGCGTACAACCCCAAGTGTTCTGGTCTTCCTCTCCCCAACACCTCTCCCCTACATGCACCCACCCATGCACTGAGCACCAGCATGTCTACATTTGGGGATCTGAATAGTAAGTGGTCAGCAATGACATTTGAAAGAGCGTTTTCCCACAGCACTGACAATTCTAGAGTTGGGATATTTTGCTTTTTCTTGTGAAAATGCTAGCTAGAAAAATATCCTCTTGCTTCTTTTACTAAATTTACTAAATCCACAGAAGAAAACATTTATAAAATACATAGCTAAGGAGAACAACTATTTCCTCCTTCTCGTATGACAAAATACAACAAATCACCCTGATAATTACAGCATCACGCGTCAGGACCTGCAGAAGCTGCCTGCAAAAATGATAAATCCTTGGCCATGCAGTTACCTTGTGATATCCAGAGAAACCCACCTGGATGAAAGCAGCTCCACTCCTGGAGCAACCCCACTGCAGGCACTGGAGTTCCTCCAGCGATTAATCTGAGCGGCTATCTGTAGCACAGACCACTCGTGTAGTATTTTGTAGCTGCAATAAAGAACTACAGAAACTATCTGCATTACTCCCCTTCGGCTGTGTGGGATTCTTTCAACAAGGGTATCATGGGGGAGAGCAATGAATACTATTATTTTATTTAGAGACCTTGGAGTTTGGACAAGAGCTGGTGAAAGCAGCTGGGGTAAAGCATTTTCCACCAGGAACTCCCGTTTTGTCAGAGCGGGCCTTGGTGCAGGGAACAAGCACATTTTGACAGCATTTCATTTAGAGCCAAATTGAACCACAGTGTTTTGGTGAGAATAAACTCCAAAGTTAAACTTCATTTGAACAGAGCGAGTCAATTATTCATTGCAAAAGAAAAAGTTGTTCTGAACTGTTACTTTACATTATATTCCTAATTATAAAAGAAAAGAAATGCATAATTGGAATGAAACCTTTTGATTTATTGAACTAGAACATTTTGACTAATTCAAAATAGCATGTCCTAGAAACGTGTTTTTCACAGACAATTTCAACTTTGTGCTTTTGTTCCAATTCAGAACAAAACTACAATTTGAAATCACAAATTTCCCAGTTAAATAGAAAAGATGATGTATGAGAAAAGCAAGCAGCTCACACAACCCTGATGGCGATATTACATGTAACTCCATTTCCAGAAACTCCGAAGTAGCTTTAGGGACTTCTGAATGGAGAAAAAAGGACACTGAGCAGCACAGGAATAAACAGGATAATTGTAAAGATGCAGAAGTCAGATAGAAAATACGGTGTTGTTCCTCAAATGAGATATCATCAGTTGTGTGTGTGTAAGGATATGTAACAACCCTCAGGGCAACTGGGTGCGACTCAAAGCTCATAATTCAGTGGTCAAAACAAACCCTAGGCATCCCTAAATGACCCCATGGTTAGATTTAGGCACGGCTCTGCTATATGGAGGTTGGTTTACAGCATACTAGCTTCATGTCCTTCATTATATGCTGTAGAGCTCATAGCTTTTGTTTAACCCACACTTTATCACAGCTCAGGGGTCATAAGAGGCTGCAAGATCCTGACTGCAGCTTTTAGCCGTGTGTGATAGAGAGCTGTGCTACACCCTGGTGCCACAATGGTGCCTCCAAAAAAATCTGTTCCTCCTGGGAAAGATGTCACTACCTCCGCCACTGCTCCCTGGCATCCCATGCAGCTGCCTGATGTCCTGCTCCCTTTGGAGAGCAGGTCACAGATGTCTGAAGGAAGCATTTGAGGGAGGAGATCTGAAGGGCAAAAGTTTCCTCAAGGGCATTCATTCAAGAAACCTCCTTCTTCCCGAAACATTTAAATACAAACATTTGCTTCAATGTGCATTTAAATTTTGAAGTATAAATGCTCAAAAATCCATGAAGTGGAAGAGCGGAGGTTCTCATCACTCAGCCGAACTGCCTAGCTCAAGCACTTCACACCACGCAGAGAACAGCAACAATAGGAAACAAAGACCTCAATTTAAAACGAAAAACACAATTAGAGACAGCAGCGTGTTTGCACTGAGGTTGCAGTCAAGCTGCCACAAGCAGTGCAACACACTCGACTCCCAGTTACTCTTTGGACACGTTTTTCAGCAACTCTTTGGGTAGGACAGGGCATACTGATGCCCACGTGTGCCATATGTTCAGCCTCTGGCACAGCAGAGGCCCCCGGCTGCTAGGGGAGGAGAGGGCTACCAGCTTTCTGCAGTCTCATTTGGAAGGAAGCCCTTTGAATGGAGATGTGCTCCCAGGTGAAATCAGGAGAAAATCATCTCGGCCTTGGAAGGGAGCCTTGTGCTGCCACAGCCTCCTTCTCGTTGGGTTATCACCACCCCAGGTCTCAAAGCAATGCTCTGCTGACAAACTTGGATCATCCACTGGTGGAAACACTGGCCGTGCCGCAGTGCTCTGCTGGTGGACCACGGAGGGGACACTCACCTCCGAAGACCAAACGGGGGAAAGAACATTTCTAAAGCCCATCTCCATAACCACACTGAGCCAAGCATGCAACGAGCAAATGCATGAACCCGTGGGCGAATCTGAGCTCCAGGAGATGCCACCACAGCTAACGCTGCCCTCGCAGGTGGAGCAGCAGAGGCAGCTCCCCGTGCTCCAGGACCCTGCTCTCACCCAGCAGAGCCCAGGGTGGGCAGGTGACACATTTCCATCCATGCCATTTCTTGCAGGGAAGAAAAGGAAAAGCAATGACCAGGCCATCGAGTAGTTAACTACACAACTGCTACCTAATGATCCTAATTTGCATGATTTTAATAATAATGAGCAAAACCAAACTGTTAAGTTGCACTTTCTACCTCAGCAAAACTGAGCTATAATTGTGTAGAGAATAATTTTATGGGTGAAGTGTGCCCTATATTATAAGAGATTAGAATAAAGTGCTCTAATATTCAATGTCTTAGCAGGTGCAGGCACTTACCTGGGCAATTAAAATCTTTTTAATATACAAATCACAGCCAATAAGGCTATTGGCATGACAAACTGGATCTTTCAGGACATATTGTGTTTGTCTGAAATAGATTTTTGTTTGCTAGCAATAATTTGTCTAACTTTTGTTTGAAAGAGAAAATGAACGCAGATTAATTTGCAGAAGATTCTTAAAATGCTTATATTATATCATTTCCGTGAAAGCATTTACTTGTCCCTATCTTTGTGTAATACATGCATTAATGCCCTTTGATTAATATCTCTTTTTTAAATATACCACATATAACAATTGATGTATTTCAATATTATATCTGCTAGGGACTACTGGGCTGGACTGAATAGAATTTGGCCTTGAATTAACAAGCAGATCATGGAAAGCATATGAAATTTTCCTTACTTGATTGATTCATTAAGTTCATTAAATGCCCTCCTTTGTGCTCAGAGTATTCTGTAAATGTGGGCAGGTAAAATAGGTGCAATGTCTCCTGTGAAATGCAGAAGAAAATATGTTCCAGGTATTCCTGAGCAATTCTGAAGGGGGAAAAAAAATTAAAAAAAAAAATGGATTCCACCAACACTCAGACCTGCACATAAAAACCTGCTATTTTAACATATTAATAGTTTCAGATCTTTGCTTCCATTTGACATGACATGATTTTGCATCCAAACTCCTTCTGAAATTCTAAAAAGGGTGAATGCAGAGACGTGTGGCTCATCACCCAGGGCTGCGTCCTCTCCCAGCCACCCGTAAACCCACTGCCCAGATTTTTATGACCCAAAAATGGACTTTGGATGAAGACAGTAAATTGGAGTCTGAGGGCAAAACGACTGCCCCTTTCTCCTGCCTGCCTGGTGGAAAACAATCCCGGTGGTTTCCCGTCAGTGAACCCCAGCCTGGCTGCTTCCTCACTCAATTCACACCTCTGCCTCTGCAAAGAGGCGCAAATTGCACCTCCTGGAGCTGCCTCCCCGAGGGGCTTTGTCTCAGCTCGGGGCAAGCAGTGTTTGCACAACTCCCCCTCCTCTGAGCAACCCCTGGGCCACAGCCTTCGTCCAGGGACGGTCCCAGCAGGGATGCTGGCTCGGTCCCCGCAGGACTGCCGCTGCTCCGGTGTTTGCAGCCACGGGACACGCTATCCCCGCTCCGGCAGCACCAGGAGGCATTCATTCCCTCCTCCTCCTCGGAGGCTGGTGACCGGGCTTCACTTTCGAGGCTATGAAGAGAAACAGGCACCTGCAAAACACGAGTTGTAGGACACGTGCTGGACACTAACTGGGCAGCACAGTTATCTCGGGGGTGATGGAGATGCCCAGGGACCCAAACCCTGCCGGAGCCCCTTCCTGTGGTGAGCGGAGTCCTCGGGGCAGCACCTCCAGAGGATGCGCTGGAGAAAGCAGGGGCCGCCCTCTGTGCTGTGTGGATCCTTTGGCCGCCCCAATCCCCAGGGCGCTTTGCCAGTGCAGATCTCTCCTGTAGGCTTACACCAGTAGCCACAGCATACTTGGCTCTCTTGTCATTAAACGCTAAGCATGGGAAAATCCCTGAAGTTACCAGTGCCTTACAAAATAATAACCAGGGGAAAAAAAAATAAAAGCAAGCTCCAAGCTTCTCCGCTTCTGCTGCGGAAACGATTTAAAACCGAGCTTTGGTTCATACCCAAGCTACTCCTTAAAGAAGCTCAAAGCCCTTCAGCATTTGGGTGTACCGACACAGCCAGGACCAACACTCCGCTTCGCCCTGTCCAAGTTTGCTGGAAAATACACATCTGCAGCTGCTTTACATACTTCTACATTCTCATTTCCTCAGCCAAAAGTCTTCCACTATCAAGCCACAAATTAATCTAATTATTTGGATATTTAGGCTCGAGTCAGCAGACAGTTAGGCATGTGCTGAATACCGCCTGGGCAATGTGACTGCTGGGGGACTATTTAAAGCCAGGCACATGCCTGAGCGCTGCGCTGAATGAAGCCTCGGTGACCACGTCTACAGGAGCTGGCTTTAAACAAATTGGTTTTAGGTAAGCAAAGAATTGCCTTTGAATAGAGAAGCAGAGGACAGGCAGGTATTTACCAGGTTTCACAAACACGTTATGAAAGGAATAGATTGTTTTTAAGAAAAAACACTCAACATATGGCTGCGATATCTGCAATAATTATGAGAATGGAACAATAAACAAGAAATATTTTTGTAACTTATCATATGGAGACTTTGACAAGTTTGATGAAACATGTCTCACCTTTAGCATCGTCTTTTAAAAGGCTGGCCACTGCTACATCGGGGGCTTTTTTCCATAGAACAAACCCAAAGGTGCCGGGTTCTGCAGGGGCCTTGCCTCGGCCCCCCGGTCTGCCTGTGCTAATGAAAAGCGACTCGCAGGAAGAACCTGCGACCAAAAATAATAGCACGGGGCACATGGTGCCATAAATAGTTAAATGAAACAAAACAAAAGAGTGAAAGCAAACTGTAAGAATATCATGTTTCCAAGCATAACGTGGGCGTTTATATGCAATACTTAAAAATGTTGAAAGCAGCTGAATTACCCAGCCCCATTCCCCTGACGCACCCCCAGCAGGAAGGCACGATGCCCCTCGGGCCAGCTTCACCCGAGCAGCTCTGGGATGGGGAAGGAGCCCTTGCTTGCCCTGGGGAAGCCCAGGAGCTGCTCCAGAGGGACACCACGGTGCAACACCCTTCCTAAAGCACCGCCCACCTGCCCAGTCGCACCCAGGGTGCTGGCCCCTGCTTTTCTTGCCCAAAGACCTGGCTCTCGGCTGTGCCCGGGCCAGGGGCTCCGGCAGCACCTCGCTGCGGCTCCCGCCTCCACCACCCACTCGCTGCCTGACCCCGCCGGCGCTCATGATGCATCGTCCCGTCACCCTCACCGTTTACAGCAAAAAAGCTATTTAGCCGGTGCCTGCAACCCTTCAGCCCGCAACGCCTTGACAGCAGAGGTTATAGGAAAAAAAAAAGAGAGAGGGAGAGAAAGAAAGAACAATGTGCAATCGGCACTGCATTAGAGATGGAAAAAGTACTTAAAGCCTGCAACATTCATCAAGGCTGAATACATAAATGCCACATTTTGAATAAGCCAAGCAAAAGACAATGACAAAGGAAAGGCGCGTTGCTTCAGGAATCTCTATCATTTTCATTTGCTGCTGTCAGGAACCTGTTTTTTGCCTCTCACTCTATCAGCCATTATAGCATTAATGAAGTAACCTCACATAGTTATTGACTGGCTTGTCAGAGTCCCTGCCTGATCCCTTAATAGAAACCATTGGTCTTCAGTTAAAAATGGGGTGAGCTGGGAGGTGCTGTGGGCATGTGCTGAATTTCAAGTGCACTCCTGAGGTTATCAAAAGCCATGAAATGCAAATTATTATATTTTTTAAACACACAGATTTCATGCAACTGAGCATATAAAATTGACTAATACTGTACTTTATGCATTCCTAATAATGTTTCCAAATACGCTCTGCATATGATCTTTCCCCAGAAAGTTGTGGGTGGTATTTGAATAAGCAGAAACGGGCCTAGTTTTATTTTGTGAATAAAGTAGTTTCCTGGATGTTGCAAGTCTCTGTTCCTTCTAATATAAAGTAATGTTTATGCACTGTCTGTTCAAACAACACGGGTAATCCTTTGTCTGATTTTCTGTCTCAGATCAAAATCATTTTTCCTTCATCTTTTTTTCCCCCCCTCCTTTCATAAAGCATCCTAAGTCCCAGAACTAGTATATTCTCATTTACTAGAAACTGAGCGTTGGCAGAGGCTCTAGAAATAACTTATTTTCCCAGAAGTTAATAAATCCAGGGAGTAATCTGAAACACCGAGTTGTTAATTCCAGCACCACCCCACCATTGCGTACGTTACCATACCAGCCCCGGTACACGGCGATGCACGAGCGGGGCAGGACGCAGGCGCATCCCTCTCGCACCCGCCAGGCGAGGGCAAAGCACACGAGGAGCCTGCAGGCTCGGCATTTGGCACGGCAAGCTTTAGTTGACCTTTTGTGAGCTCCACCAAGGAGGAGCTGGGGCCCATGGTCTGATGGGTTCCATTTTGGTTCCGAGCATTACGTCCTGAAGGCGTGCTCTGCGCACATTTGTGATCAGCTGTCATGGCCTGAGCATCACCAAGAGTCTTGGTACATAATGCTCTCCAACCCTGCATCCCTGCCCCGTGTGAAATCTGCTTCCCTAACTCAGCCAGCTTACTGAAGTCAAACTTTACCTGCAGGTGAGATTTTAAAGCTTCTCATCAACACAGGTAGCCCTCACCATCATGCTATTCCCCGTCTTTCTATTCAGGAGAGTCTCAAAAGTTAAACATTACAGCTGATTTTGAAAACAGCAAGAAACTCCTGTCTCACTCACTGCAGACAGCAATGGGAAGAATAGTTGCTCAGCCAGACCTTATTCGAGATTTGCTCAGACCTCATGGGTCTGCAAAACTGGGTTGGCATTCTCAGAAGAACAGGCTCCCATAATAATTGTGGTCTCTTCTCTCTTCTGATTGGGCTAAAATTCTCCAAGAACAACTCTCATGGCACTTTCACATCCCTGGTCTGAAATTAAGCACATTTTTCCTAATGAATACTCTGTTTGTTGACTTGGTGACATTTTTTATGAGCCTGAAATATCATGAAATTCCCTTTTTTTTTTTCTGCTTTCCCCAGTTAATTATTTGCACTCCCTCGAAGATGTACCTTACATAAAAACAGTTGGTGGGTAGCATGTTAGGAACGTCTTTGACTTAACCTATTTCTGTACTATCCCTTTAGCCCGGTGCCATCAGCACACTCACCTCCTTGCATGGTCATGGGAGAGCCACAGGGCACGGTGAAGTCTTGGCTGCTCCAAACCATGAGAGGGGCTGGTGACCATCTTCGAGGGGACCACAGCATCACCCCCTCCAGCCTGGGACATCCCAGCAGCTGGGTCACTGCAGTTAGCACATTTCCAAGGCTGTCTTCACAAGGCAGCAGGACTTTGCTAAAGCATTTGAGGTTAGTCTGAGCTGTGCCGGGAGTCCAGCCACCAGCTCTGCAGGTCTTTGTTACAATCCCAACCCATCTGAGCAGAAACACATGGAAATGAATTGCACTGGTGAACAAAAAAAAAGCAACAGAGCTGCCCTCCCACCCATGGCCAGTTTCCTCCATCTTTAACTTGTGCACAGAGGTCAGGTGAGGGACCTACAAAGGGTCTCTTTAAAAAAAAAAAAAAAAAAACTGCAAAAGTTAGTAGCAAATATTTAGAAGTCAAAAAAACACTGGGATGGAAGAACTGCTTTTGGCAGAAGCAGAAAAACTACACTCTGTGCAGCGTGATCTGGACCTCTAGGAGGACAGGAGCAGCCGTTCCCCTCTGCTGCAGGACTGGCTGTGCTGAGCCCAGTCACACAAACACCACGGCCATCCAACACATCCCAGCCACGCTCTTACCGCACCTCCACCGTCACCTGCGTCTGCTACAGCACACTCCCTGGGCACTGCTCCTGAGCACGGGGAGAAATGCCCCTTCCAGAGAAGTGACAGTGGGCTACAGGGCTCCCTGCAAGACGTTTCAGGCTAGATGCAATGGGCAGGGTGCACTTCACTGACTGCCTGGAGGCTGTTTTAGTTCCTAAAGGTGGACCTCTCCTTGGGAAGGGCCGGTGCTGATGTGACCATCTTCTAGTTAAAGTACTTATCCTGGGTTCCTCCCCAAAGCTGTTCAGTGTCCCTGATCAAAAACCAAATCCTGATTGTCATCGTCATACAGTGCAGACTCATTCTGGCTGAAAACAAACAAGTTTGCTCCTTGCATATGGGGGAAAAAGCCAACAACATAGCACCACTTTCTAGTTGATTCAAGGTCCCTGACAAAATAATCGTGACCGCAATGCCTGCATTTCCTACCAAAGCTCAGGAAAACTTGAAGCTTTTCTTTTGGTCCCGGGCAGACTCCAAGCTGCCAACAAACAGCTTCTGGGGTTGCTCTCAGATCCGCACTCAAGTGAGCTTGCACACTAGCAATCTAGAAACAGGCAGAGCTGGGGGTCAGGGGCCGACACTTGTTTAGATCCTCACTTCCCAGAGACTTGTCTATCCTCACTCATAAACCTCCCATAGCTGGCTCATCCGTGGGTTTTGTCTTTCTTCTATTTCTTTTCAGGGTAAGCTGATGCCATGTTTGCAGCACAAACTCCACAAAACATTACCCTGGCCCACAGCTTGGCTCTGCAGCAGTGGTGCAACGAGTGGCTCGGGTAGAGCATTGCTGCCAGGAGCTCATCAGCTCCGAACTTCTAATTGTGCTTAATGACTGCTGAAAGGAACCGAACAATCACGAGTGAACTTCAGCTTCCCTGGTAATTAATATTGTTATTACGGAATTGTTAATAATTATTAGACCCCAATCTAGGGAGCATCAAAGATTTTGAACATCTCCAAGAAGACACGCAGCCTGCCTGGCTCTTGTTTTGTGTTTCACAGCTTTGTCCTTATTTTGAACGTGCCTCTGACTAACGTCTGCCCTGCCAAGAGCCCAGAAAATCCTCCTAATTGACTGCAAGAAACTCTGCTCATTTCAGACGCCCGCAGTCTTAGCCTTGAGACAATCTTTGTTTTGGGGACACGCTCTGTGGCCCTAGGAGAAACACGCATGGCTTTTGTGCGTTGCAGCTGCTGCTGCAGGCGATGCCGAGGCGAGCGCTGCTTGGCGTCACTACGGACTTTCACACGAGCAGCCCAGAACTGAAATCATTCTTAAAGGTTGCTAAATATCAAATTTGCAATTGCATTGGCTGTATGCAAACAGGCCTGCTATTTTGTGCGTTTTGTGGAGTGCAATATATTTGGCATGCAAAAGCAGTGTCTTCGGGGATTTTTTTTTAAATAAGTAGTCTGGATGTATTGTGAGAGGCAGAGTAATTAGCATTCACTCAGCCCAGCAGGACAGCAATTTAAACTTTTACAAGGAGTCAAAGTTCAGGATGCTGCCCTGCCATCAACTTTCTACATACAGAAGGGATACAGACTGGAATATCCAAATGTTTCAGGCTACTCTGGGTTATTTGAAACTCCAATAGACACATTACTATGGGGAAATTGCTTAATCTGCTCCAGGATTTATTGCTATTGTACGTTCGGTATGGAGGTCTTGGAGGGTCAAGAAAGGGCTGCGCTCAGTGCAAGTATTTCATACCATATTAAAAAGTTTCTGACCATACCTTTAATCCTCAAAATCATTACATCCCATTTTTATGCAGACACGCATATAAAAACACCCCACCAGAGTGAAGCTGCGTTTACACCCTACTCACAATAACCCCACGGCACAGGGAGTAGACGAGGCAAAGCACTTTGCTGCTTGCTGTGGTCCAGGAAACGGCAAGTTTGTTGTCGTATAAAGCAAATAAATAGAAAAGTCAGAAGGGAAAAAAAAAAGCCCTACTGCATTGGATTGATTTAAGACTAAGTGCATGCTGCCAGAGAAATAGATTTTTTTCACCCGTTAGGCAGTCATTTTTACAAACGTACGATGTGAGTACTGATTAGAGCTCATGGAGAAAAGAGCATTTGGGGCCGGGTTTGTTTGTTTGGTTTGGGCTTTGGCTTTTGGGGTGTTTGGGATTTT
Organism: Cygnus olor; assembly: GCF_009769625.2. Taxonomy (NCBI): domain Eukaryota; kingdom Metazoa; phylum Chordata; class Aves; order Anseriformes; family Anatidae; genus Cygnus; species Cygnus olor. Next base: position 117,401,097 of record NC_049171.1, on the reverse strand, counting down.
TTTGCTTTGTATTACTTTTTGCTCATCCGGCCTGTCGCTCCCCATGGCCGGTGCAGGGAGGAAAACCCAGCACCCTGAGACTCGCGGGGGGCGGGGACAGGGGGCTGCAGCCAGTCACGGGAGAAAAATACTTTGCCCCACATCATGTAATTGTTTGGGAGCTTCCAGTGAGAAACCAGTAACGATTTTTTTTTCCCCCCTTGCTCTCCCACCCCAGGCTTTCACTTATAAGAGAAGGCAAAACTAACTAGAAAGAGGAGATAAGAAGGAAATGTGTAACAGCACATGAGTTTTGTAGATGATTCATGCCCAGTGAAAGCAAAACAACCTGAGAAGGAAGGAAATCTGGGTACCGCAGAACTAAGTATAAATTTAAAAAAAAAAAAAAAGGGAGGGGGGTGAAAAACAATCTCCTCTGATTGCCCTGAGAAGTACTGTCATTATTCTGCTGGCTTTACTTGGTAAAAAGTGTTGAAAAATAATCACTCTGAGTTTTGGTGGCACCTTTCTGCTACAGAGAAATAAATTCAAAAGCAAAACGCAGAGGCACGAGGAAGCAGCATGGCAAAACTACAGACCCCTTGCAGGAACAAGCACCAATTCTGCGCATTCCCCACCTTCATGGGACCTTCCAATTAGAAAGAAAACACAAACTCATTGTTTGCAAATACAAGCAGGATCTCTGAGGTTCTCCCTGGGTGTTATTTACCAAGCAAAACAAACGCTGAACACAAACAGCTTGGCTCCTTCCCTCTGCAGAGGACCAGCGAAGGGCACTGCCTCGTGGCAGGGCTGCTGCGTGCAGAAGCGGGAAGAAAGGGCCCTCTGCCTCCTCACTTCACTGCACGGACAAAGGCAATTTCTTGCCTTCCCACTTCACATAAACAGACAAGGCATTAAGTAACTTCTCTGAGTCAGTAATTCTGGCTGCCCCGTGCCTTCAGGAGGAGATGGGGATGGCTGCACGGCTGCTCTGCTTCATTGACATACCTGGCAATGCCTCCGAAAGTGAGACCAACGTGCTCCCCCCACGATGCAAATGTGTACTAGTTTAGTCATTAGGAGGTCCAGAGAGTTTCTTTTTTTTTTTTCCTCCTTCATTTTAAGCCTACCAAACTTCTTGAGGGTGAGTCTTGAGGACTGTTAGAAGAAAGTGGCTTCCCCAGACATCGATGTGTTAACCAAAATTAAGCAGAGAAAAAATAAAAATAAAAACATGACTAATTGCATGGGATTTCCAGACTTCTTGCTTCTAAGAGGTGTGAAGACTTTGGGTGTCTGTCTGACTGCCAAGCAGCAGCACTCTGGGGAACCACACACTATGTCAAGGCCAGCAGCCCTGCCAGCACCCAGGGTGCAGGGACCCAGCACCCTGCCGCCCCCACTGAGAGCCCCCAGTCTCAGCCCGGCGCTGGTAAAACCCCATAGGACGCCGTCTCCTTTGCCTTCCTCATGGCCCATCTCCATCACACTTTGAGACAAACTCTTACTCTGAATTTTTCTCCTCCTGCCACAAGTGCATTTTCTAATTGAAAAAAGAGGCAACCTGTTTTAGTGTCACAGGCTTTAATTAAGCATAGTTTGTCTAGAATAGCTGCAGGGTTTATTTATTATTTATTGAAGAAAGGTTAGTTATTTACTGGGGGGGCGGGGAGCGGGCAGCTGTAGTTACAACTTCACAGCATAAATCAGCCAGCCCATCACTCACCCGGCTTTAGGACACTGGTGGATTACCAGCAGGGTCAGGAAAAATATTTCTTTTACTGATAAAGCGTTGCATAATGAGGATATTTTTGGTAGTTTCAAGTCTCCCTGTAAGCAGCAGTTGTTTCTGGTCACCATCCAAGGACGAGACATTGGCTTTGTCCTGGGGGGTGGGAAATTCCCTAACGCCTTGTTTTGCACCTTATGTGCAGGAGTGCCGCGACATCGCTGCGATGGGCACCACGAAGGGCACTGCTGCACAGCAGGGCCGTGCTGAAGGCCCTGCACACACCCCTCTCCTTCCCTCCAGTGGCGGGCCAGGCCTACCCCTACACATCGGGATCAGCCCTAGTGCTACGGGACCGCATGCGGGGACACATCCTCCATGAACAGGTACCCACGGAAATCCTGCATTCAGAAGGAGGTTCCTACAGACCACGGGATACATCCGTTTCTAAGAGCACCTCATACAACCCCACGCCAAGACAGCGCCGATCGCTGCCACATCGGAACAATGCCAGGTTGTGCCCTGCTCAGCTCCTCACCTGGGTTTTCCAGGAAGGAGAAAACAGCTTTGGAGAGAGCCTTCCTCCTCACCCAGGGATGTTACATTCGGTTATCTTCTAGCCTCTTCTGTGTGCCGAGAGGATAACACTGCAGAAACACCCCCAGCCACTCACCCTGCCCCCTCCTGTGCTCTGGGGGGTGCAGAGGGACACGGGGGTGCCCCACAGATCCCCACCCAACCCCACAAACAGGAGCGGGCAGACACAGTGCTTGTTGCAGACCTGCTCCCGCTGCGAGAAGCTGCCCGCAAGCAGGGGACTGTTAAACACCAGTTCGAGGGCAGGGGCCTATAAAGCCAGTGAGGCGCCCATAAAGCCAGTCCAAGTCATATTTTTTGCTTTTTTTAATTAAAAAAAGCTTTAACTTTCCCCTCACCACTTCTGGGCTGAATTGGTTTGATCCAGAGAGGTAGTTATGCATAAGAGTAACCACTTTATATTGAATTAGGGGATTTCTCATGCAACACATCTCACCAATTACAAGGCAGGGATGCAATTCTATGATTTATAATACATTATACTGTTAAGTAATATAACATTATAGATACAATTTGTACCTATCTCTCCATGGATTAGAGAGGTGGCACACGAAGAGTGGATCATTAAACAGCAGTGCAAGGCCAGGGGCCAAGCACTTCTGTTTAACAAGCTGCTCCAAGTACCACCTCTCTAATCCACGGAGAGAGAGAATAAATTGTTCCTGTATCTTGTTATAAATCATGTTCTTTTGGGTTTTCTTTTTTTTTTTTTAATTAAAATAATAATAATAATTTCTGTTTAGGGCCATCTCTTCCTGGGGCTGAGCTAGTTTAAGCTGAAGGCGCTTCTGTTCCGGAAACAGCCTGAAGCCAGATTGTGTAATTTACAATCTGGCTGAATTTGGGGGCGGCACAGGGAGCAAGATGGCTGCACCATCCCTCTGGGTGAAGGAGACCACCTTCCTGGCCAGGCCAGGCCATTTGGAGGCTGAAGCACCCAGATCCTCCCAGCCACTGTGGCACAGCTGGAGCTCAGGCAGCAGGAGAGGACAACTGGCTCTGAGCTGCCCCAAGCAAAGGGGCTGTGAATAGCATGGGCTGGGAGGTGGGAGCTTTGGACACATCCTTGCTTCATCAGGAAGGAAAAAGGCATTTCATGGTGTCCTGGGAGCAGCCAGCAACCCATCAGCACCCAGTCTGCACAGCACATGTCCAACATGCACCCCACCAGCAGACATCTGGGTGACACCAACATCTTCATGGGGGTGACTCCACGCACACACCATAGGCACTCCCAAGGCTATATAATCCTATTGCCATTCTGATGCAAACGCTAAAAAGCAGCCAAAGCCAGGCAAGGTGAGGTCTTTGGGAGGACAGGGTTGACACAGTGGTATTTCAGCACAGGGTGTGCAAACCTGCTCCGCCCAATGGCGATCCGCAGCAGACGAAGGTGAGCTCTTTGACCTCTCTCCTCTCTCTCCTGTTTATATTATCTCTCCAGGGTCAATAAATGCAGATACAAATATCAGGCTCTGCAGACAATATGACGCTTTGTAACTTTGGCGCCAATATTAGGGTGCCATGCCTCAGCTTCCTGGTTTATTAAACTCAATTATAATCCCCTTAAGTATGACAACACCTTTAATAACACTACAGCCGCATGGCTCCTGAGGAGGGTAGCACAATGAAGGAGGCTGAAGATATAAGGACCCTGTTAGGCTGCCTTATAGACCCTAACTCATCGTGCGACAAGTCATTGATTTCTATCGACAATTTCATTGTAATGTCAGAACGTAGCCTGAATTCATCTTTCATCCACTTCAAAAGTAAACAATGGCCCTTGAAATAGAAAAATGATGGAGCTAAAAAAAAAAAAAAAGAACCCAGTTTTTCCTCAAAAATTAATGGAGAACCAAGACCATTTGGTAACTACGTAGAGCACAGCAAACTACTGATAGAGCACATGTTATTTGACAAATTTTATCACTGCTTCAATTTTCAAATTATTCGCAAACCTACTGCCATTCATTCAATTCCTTTCATTTTATGAATCTACATTAAATTAGCATTCCACAGAAGCTATTTTCAGCCTAAGAAGATCATCTGAGTGATATTTACAGCATTTGCTGATGAGACAGCATCATCTCCACCCTGACAAGGTGCCCTGGTTGAGCAAGCAGATCTTAAGCAAGTAGAGGCTGGGGGAGACTTTGATCTGGCCTTAGATGCATTATGTTTGAAAGAGAAAGAAAAAAAGGAAAGGTTGTCAGGACTTGGCATTGACACCGCATTACATTAGGCATTTCTATTAATAAAGAACAGCAATCAAGTCTAAAATTATTGTGGATCTGTTCACAGGCAGTGAACGTATGTTCACATGGTCTAAAATGCAAACAACGTGGCCAAGTCATTCAGGCTTTTTTTGTTTGATTACCTCTGGGCCTCAGCTCTGGTCTGGGTTTTGTGTGTTTTTCCACAGCAAAATGTGTGCAGTTATGTAGGATAGGACAGAGAACTATCAGCATGGGCCCCCACCACATTTCTGAAGGCTGGACAGAAATATTTCACATGCCTGCAAAATGTAAATTGAAATTTACTAATTTCTAGTTTTCAGACACCTGTTGCTCTTCACCACCACTGTTTCCATATGCACGAATCTGTCCAGGGTGCAGGTGAGAAGTTTCTCTAGACTTCAGGCTCTGAAGTCCTTCTGAAGTCCTCCACAAATATCAGGCACACTGGCAGATGGGAATACTGAAGTACAGATTTCTGTGCCATGATGAAAGAGAAAGAGACCCTGGAGCCTTATAGACAATAAAATAAAATAATGAAAACACACCTCTTCATTTCAGTTTCACAGGAATTCAAATGATTTACCAAAATTCCCTAAGCAATTTTCCTGCAGCAGAGCTCCCTAATGAAGCTGGGGAGCCAGCTTCTCTCCACACTACCACAGACAGCTAGTTGGGGCTGAGCGAAACCCTTCTGGGCTGGCACAGGGCTGCAGCAAGCATAAAAGGTAAGCTCAGTCTTTCAAGGTGGAAACACACTGCTGCTGGCCATCTCTTAGCCATCAGCCAGCTCCTTTTTGTTAGTGATGGACCATCACCTTATGCAGGTTTAATTTTGAGGCATTTATTTTGGGGTACGTTAAGGTAGGTTCAACAGTAGGTTCAATACTTGGGTTATTGTTTGAACTGGTTACCTTGAAGCAGTCTCAAATTGAATAACCAGTAAGGAAAACATGATATTATCAGTCAATCCATAATTTTCTGGCATAATAAGGACCAAGATACTTCATTATATCATACTGGACAACCTGGAAGCATGAGACTGAAATGCTTCATCAGTCTTGGGGGGGCAAGAACACTCACTGTAAAAACGAGGAAACAAAACAGCAAACAACAAAAAATGATGATGTGCTAGCTGATAGGGAATTGTAGTCCTTGTAAAAATACCGTCTTATACGTTGTCCATCTTGCCTGTTCAAGTGACATCGTCTCTCCACATACACCTCATCTAGCTAGTCACAAGCAAAAGACAGAGAGCCATCCTTGGATATTGTCACATTCATCTCGCACAGAGGGAAGAAACCTGACAGTGCCTGGGATGACTTGGCATGAAGAAGCAACAAAGAGCAGCCTCCGAGGGGAGAGATGCCTCACTATCAAGACTCCCCCTCTCATTCTTCTCCATCCTCCAGGCCCAGCTGGACTCATCATCCCAACTGCTCTCCCCATTAGGATGGGGGATGTGGGAAGCGTGCGGCTGGCAATACAACCGACAGGCTCGAAGGGATCCGAGAACACCCTCAGGTTCACACGCACCCGGAGTTTGCCAAATCATTTCAGCTCATCTCTAATTGTCAGCGATCTCTATTAGCTCTGTAGTGTGGCTTTGACATAAGGATGAACAGAAGGGTTGTTACTGGCTAGTGATAGGAGAGGAGCTTCTGGTCCAAGGAAGAAAAGCATCTTCCATGGCAGAAGGAGAATTTTTTTTCCTCCCCATGTAGGCTACACTATATGGAGGGCTAAATGACAAAAGACAAAGAGATCACTACACAATAGGTGTCCATCAGCTTAGACTTCTCCTAATGTCACAAGGAAAAAAAAAAAAAAAGAGAGAGACTTTATTGTACTGCTTCACAGTTTCAAGCAACAGTAGATCCATTTTATGATCATCCCCAGGGCAGCAGGGTGTAAGGAAAACAGTGCTGTGCACACCTAACACCGTGCTGCACAGCTCCATTTGAACCCTCAGCTGCACGAAATCGCCTGATGGTGGCAGCGTGGCTCTCATGTGGTCGGTCCCTCTGACACCAAGCACTACAGTGCAACATTCCTGTCAATTTGAGCTAAATTTACGTATAAGTTGAAGGAAGAAGAGAAAGAAGAGTCTCAATTAAGGGCTAAAACTGCTCCAAGACCAGATTCTCTTGGATTACACCAAAATTCTGATCTTTCCACATTATTTCCGTGAACAACAGCCCAAGTTAATAGGACCTAAAAATACCCCAAACGCATTTTTGGTTTTGCAAACAGTGTTTCATTCATGCATGTCTGCCTGGTGATGCATCATTACAATTGTAATGAGATAGCTGCCAGCCCTGGAAGGGTATATTGCTTAGTGTACCTGGAATGCTAAAGAGGGACTGAAGCTGTTATACAAAATGAAAATGAGTTTCACTATGTAGAAATGAGAGTGAGATTAAGGCAGGCCTGGAGCTAGAAGTTACTTGAGCTTCTCAAATGGTCCAGGGCCACGGCCACCCCCGTTTTAGACATTCCTCCCCAACACAAAAAGCAGCAAAAGCATCCCTTAGATCAATGCTGACCCCAGGAACGACCCCAGCTACACATCAGGGATGGGGTCAGGCGTTCAGGTGGCAACTGCACCCACTTGCACAGATGGGTGGCTTTGCTGCTCGAGATGAGATGTACCGCAAATAGGGAAAATAAACCAACCCTAAATTAAAGTGCTTCCAACGTAACGCAATTACACTACATAATGTTTACTTATCTTACATACACTCAAAGAGAAGATAAATGTCTAGTAAAAACCACAATCCACTATTAAACAGCTATAAAATACTTTGCTGTCTTCCCATTTCAAAAGCTCCCATAGTATAAATAGTGGTCAAAAGTTCAGTGAACTGTCTTGTAGACTGGTGCTCCATTCAAACCGTGCTATTTCCAGAGAGTCTCCTGACACCGTATCTAATTTCCAAAATGAATATGCTTTAATTTTCCTTCTTCATGCATTGTGCTTTTTCCTCATTTAAAACAGCAACAGCCTCTGGCAGTAAAGGACATCACATTTCTGTGTGAGATGAAGCTTTTTCCCCCCTATATGCAGGAGAATGGCATGGGTCAAGGGAGAAAAAATGTATGCAAAAAACATCACACCCCACTGACCCCAGTATATTTTACATTACAATTTTGCCATTTCCAATATAGGTTCATTTTGCAGCGGACCATATCAGCCATATTTCAGGATTTACAAAAAAAATAAAAATTCAGTACCTGGAGCATTGTCTGCATACAGTATGTCCTAATGCAATATACGGATTGTCTTATTAATGTGTAGTGTAGCTTGCAGAGAACACATGCGCATGCAGGGAATACTTATGCATGCTGAGGAGGCAGCACAGGTGTATGTACAGTGGATTTGTACATACATTCAATTATATCTGCAGATAATACTCAAGTGCATTTTTACTTCTCAAAAAGCTGACAGCCATGCACTGCAGGTGAAACCCCTGAAATCAGGGTGGGGGGCTCGGTGAGGAAGGGTTTTGCCCCATAAGCCCTCCTCCCCTGAGCCATTAAAGTCCCCATGATGGGGTACCTGACACAGGTTCAGACATTTAGGCAGAGGCTGCCATGCTTTCAATGGACAACAAAAACAGCTTTATCTGCTACACACATGAAAAGGCCTCGCCACACTTCCCAGCACAGGCAGGGAAAATTCAGAGCCTGATTCAAAAAGCACAGGAGGTCCAGGTGGCTTCTCAGGGCTTGGCCACTGTCCTTTGCCCACTAAGTGTCTTAACAGAGGTCAGCTGTGACTGCCAATTCACCATTGAGTTTAGCTGGCACACCTGAAGCTCCTGTTGATGCCTTGAGGTGGGTCTGAAACTGCGGCAGGGAGGACAAGATCACCCTTTGTTCTCCCAACCATCCTCCAAGACCAGGGACCCCAGGAAAAGGATGCAGTGGAAACCTGGGGCAGCCCCCATTTTAAGCAGGGATAAAGCCACCAATCTCAGTCAGAGCCTAGGTGCTGCTAAAGTGTGTTCTGCACGTTTCACTTCAAAATGGTGGTACTTTCATTGAGTGATGCAGGTAAAGTTAGAGAGGTGTCTGCAGGAGTAGAGATGTCTACCTAAGAAAAAGCTACCCACATAGTCAACAGGAGCATTGCTTAAGACCGTAACAATTTTGACTTCATGTCCAACAAAGACCATAATGCTCAGAGAACTGACAGGTCTGACCATTACAAACAAAATCATCATCCACTATTTTGACAGAAAATCAAAGAAGTTTGACTTTCTTAAAAGTACCAATTCCCATAAAATCTTGCTATCTACAGACAGTCAGCTGGGTAAAGGCTCACAAGATGGGCATATCTCTTCCATACGGATATCTGAAAGTTAACCATGCTGACAAAGCAGAATCACATAAAGGGAGCTAAAAATAGGCAGGCAGATAGAAGCATAGTAATAATAATAATAATAATAATCACCATACAAAGACAAAAATCACCATCTTTCATATTACACAACTATTTCAACTCGCAACTATCATAGAAAGGAGCAACTTTATGTCCTACAGGCATCCAACTTCTGCTTATCATCTCAAAAAACCTCAAAGCACTACCACGCTACATAGCTTTAAGACTTTAGGGGACAGCACACTTACCTGAAGTTCAGAGTAGCCCAAGATGAGGAGACCCACCTGGAGTTTAGATGGAAATGTTCAGAGGGACAGCAAAGCAGCTGAAGACAGCGGTGTCTGGAAGCAGTTCACAGTAAAGCTGCATTCACCAGGAGCAAACTCCAACTCAAACCATAGTAGAAACAGTTCCATAGATGTTTGAGAGGCACTACTTGACTCCTATTAACTCAAAGGGCTGAATATTTCCCTTAAAAACAAAGAATTTCAGTTTCTTTATCCCTTAGCACTATTGCTTGCAGACGCTCTACGTTCATACCCTGCCAGCTCAGCTCTCCAAACCCTGTCTCAGCACGCCCCAAATCCTGGTGTAGAAGTCCTTCTGGGCGAGATAGAGCTCCTTGGGTTATTTCAAAGCTCTGGACGAGGAATTAGAGTGAGGATTGGTCAGGGCACTATGGGAAAAAGGCCTCCTTTAACAAGAGGTTACTTTAACAGGAACCTACCCTTTAACAGCTGGGTGCCTTGAGAAACTCAGGATGGGATATAGGAGTACTCTGCTGAAAATGAACCTAAATGCAATTGCAAGAGCAGCATTTTTTGTTATTTTAAGTAAAAAGGATAAAAAATGCAATAATTTCGTCAGCTGTTAGCTCTCTTAAATGTCAGAGAGAGGCATCCAGTTGCCTGGGCAGTTGTGGACTTGTGGCTCAACAGGTTTGCTTGCTTATTGTCAGCATTTACCTGAACTGATCTTTAATAAAAGCCTCAAAGAAAGGAAATTTCCTGCCTAGAGATGAGGCACTGGGAACCTGAGCAGGAGCCCCCGAGAATTGCTGAGTACTCAGTGCGAGTCAGTTCCAGCCCCGATATATTCTGTTCCTTCATGATTGCAAATCCCCTCTGTGATGCTCTGCAAGAGACCTGCTCTTCTGTAAGTAGTTATTGGACGGGAACCTGGTGGTGGTGTTTACCTCCATGGTCTCAAGAATTTCAGCATCTCTGTGGCAAATGTTGCTGTGCTTCAAGTGGCCAATTTGAGCCAACTAGATGTGATCGAGGGCAGAACTTGGTCCTTTATATATTCATCTAGGGCTTTGAACTTATCAAAATGAACCTTGATTTCATAAAATAATAATAATAATAAATAATAATAATAATGTTCCCTTTGGCTTCAGAGCACCAGTTCCATTGAAGTACTGCCTATTGAAAGTTCAACTGCTAATGGCAAGCTATTTTGAAAAGAGAAAAGTCTGGAGGCAAATTATGAGGGAAAGAATAGATATTAATCATTTTTAAAGTCATTCTGTCTCAGGCATTATTTTCCTTTTCTTTCATTATTCATGATGAGTTTTTTGCTTCAAGGCCAAGTGAATTCATAGGGCCTGACCCATCCAAATACAACCACGACTGTCTGAACAATGCACCCTGGCTGAGTCTACAGATAACAAGAGAGTCCAAATGGAAGGGAAAAAAATATAATTCTAAACAGTAAATCTAAACACACATAGAAGTATAATTCTTCTTCTGATCAATTCATTTCCTAGTGCTTGGTTGACTGTGTTCCCATCCCAGTCACCCTGGGGGATTTGCAGTATGGGAGTCCCCAGAAGCCTCTCTGTTTGTTTTGCTGTTTCTCTGCTTCTACCTTTAGTGCCTCTAAAGCCAGCTTCGCCGTGTCAAGCCTCTAGGGCCTTGAGAAATCACAAAATTTCCTCTTCTCTTTCCTTTTTTAGTTTAATTCCAGAGTTAATGGAAACTCAGCCGCTTCGTTCATAACTTGGGTAACCTGTACTGCCTTTTGCTGCAGGGCAAAAGTGGACACCAGGAAGAAGTGAGCTTAGAGATATTTCCAGCTTTCTGCAGAGAAATTAAAGGGCTTAGAAGAAAACTCTCTCCCAGGAGAGTTGTTGTGTTTTTTTTTTCTTTTTTTTTCCCCAAAAACTCTCTTGGGAGAGATTTTTTCCAATTTAGGTGTGGAGAGCCCCAGGATTGCTGCAGGTAGAATCAAGCATTAGGACATGGATGAACACTGTGTCTGTAGCAACTTGTTCTTGCCAGAGAATGAGAGAGACTGGGAAGAAGTTTTTGGAGTGGAAGCAATGACAATTTGTGGACCTATTTTCTCCTTCTCCTCTGGTAATTCTCAGCACCCCCAGATAGCCCCATCTTTGTACGTTGCCAAAGAAAAATTGGAACTCAGAGTTCCCTTTGCTTCAGGGAAAACAAAACAAAACAAAAACATTACTTGGGTATATTTATATATGTAACCGTGTTTCCCAGAAGACAAGAGTTTGCAATGGAATATCTTTGGCAACCTTGAAGATAACTGCTGTACTTTGGGCACTCTGAATAAACTCAACAACGTGTATCCTCACTCAGGCTCTGCAGATGCAAGCATCTGCAGAACATGCTGTTAATAATTAATATAATTGTATAAACCCCTAGGTATATAAATACACAGACAGATCCTCACATTTTGCCTGTTTCTCTGTAACAAATATCCAAACTGAAACAAATTTAACAAGATACATTATACAAATCTGCAGACAGAAGTTGTATCAAAATTTTAACTATCTTCAGCAAGAAAGCGCTTCTATTTCCAGTAACGCTGGCAGCATATACTGTAGCTAGGCAGCCACATTTATTTTCAATTATCATTTTTGCCTTTTTAAACAGCATAATGAAATGCCTGGTAAATTATACATTTTTGTAAAACACAAACTTGTCTCTTTATTTGCAGCTCAAGTCTTGCAGTATCATTTTGTCTGTATTAGTTCTAACTCTTTATGAGAGGCCAATTACTTTTCTTAGCTGTAACACGCAGAGTGTGATAGCTTACTCACCAGTCCTCACGGAGATGCAGCCTGATGCAGTGTGGCCACATCTAAGGCTCAGACCTTTGGAGAAAAGGGCAAAGGACTCCAGCACCCTGTTCGCCATAAGAGCACCCATGCTCATTTGGTTCCATGTTCAACACCTAAGATTTCCAACCCACCCTTTGCTAAACAAAATAGATTTTAGGGAAAACAACAACAACAAAAAATGTGCATAGCTGCTCCCCCCAGTCTCCCTTTAGAAAGATGATCTCCTGGCAGATGGAACTCAATATGCTGTCTCCCAGATCCTAAGAAACTCTGAAAATAAAAAGTTCACTTCACTTACACCAATGGGCCATATAGATGCATATCTACAGTTCTCAATTCCCTGTCGCTTTAACTGGCACTCTGAACTAGTGAACACTTCCTTAATCTTGCCCCATTATCATCCTAATAGTACCTCCCGATATTCATAAATGTCTAGCAAGACTTTCAGCTATTTTGTATGAAGATGAAATATCCAGCTAAATTGAGAAGATTACCACATCACCACATAAATCAGTGACAGGCTGCGTGTTATTACAGTTGATTTTTGTTGACAGTTGGCTGTAGGCAGTTGTGTTTCAAATGCCTTTTTTCACTGGGAAATTAAACAAAATTCCATGCAAAATGCAGCCCTCCAGTTCAAAAACTGTAAATCCAAAATTAGCATTTCATACTTTAAAAGGTAGCACAGCACAATTTTCCATTGAAAGGTCTGTACAGTTGTCACAAATGGGTGCTTCACACATGACACTAATGCTACTGATGCCTTTTAAGAAAGCCACCTTTCTCTGATATTATTTTCTTCTCCTAATAATCTGCATACACTATAGTTCATCCCGATGGAAAAGAAAGAGAGCTCACTTACTTATCTCTCATATGGGAGCATTATGCTTTCAGCAATTCAGACAGATAGGCTGGATTGGAGGGGGGTGGGTTGCCGAATCCTCCACGATAAGAGGGAACGAATTGTGGCCAGTGAAAGGTTAATCTTCCCTCTTCCAGTTCCTCCTTCCATCTCAGTGTAACCTGGATAGTGAAGAAAATACAAGACTTAAGAAGTGAAAAGACACACCAGCACAAAACGCCGTTCATAATGGATTGTGTTGCACTTTATATACAATGGTCACACATGACCTAATTAAAGAAAAAACATTGCTAGAAGTCAGAAAAGCAGCTTGGGTGACACGAGAGAGGAATAGAAGTTGCATAGGATTTTCTGCTTCCTGCAGCTGCTACTACCATATTTTGCCTCGGATATTGCTTGCCACTAAACTACTTTTATATGGACTCTGGTGGCAGCAAATAGCCTAAGCAGCAGTAGCTGAGGTGGAGAACCTTCCCCATCTCGAGATGGATTCCTGATGTCATTGGATGCTAGATTAGAAACCACCACCACAAGAAGGCTACAACTTTGGCTATGTATAACAAAGGGTATTACGGCAAAGAATTTTGATGTTTACTCCTGACCACGAGGACAGACATATAACGGGATTTGTCAGCCAGAAGATGCTACAGGAGTCTTCGCACAAACGCTTCACTGGCAGCTACCTGGCTGCTGGCCATGGAGAGGCAAATACCCTCTGGTCATTACTCCCTGGGCTAACAAACACATCGCCAGCCATTTGCATCCGGTCTGTTCTTCCCCAGGGTAAGAGGGCCTGAAGGGTGATGCCCCGCATGGAGGACCGTCCTGTCTCCCAGCCCTGCCCCTGGAGGTGAGCGAAGGCTGCAGAGTCCACCTGGTGCTGTCTGAGCTGTGTAACCCCACTGCTCGTCACCGAGCAGGAAACGCATCCACAGTAAGCAGTGCCAGTACAATTAGGTATTTCAATCAATATTGAAATGACTTCATCTGACTTCATCATCAGGCATTTTAAACAGCTGCTTCTCTCTCATTTGCACATAGCTGGGTCAGGGTTTAGTTTTACAGCATGTGCCAAATCTTTCCCTGGTGTCACTCTAATGGCAGAACCAGACAAGCCATCCACGGGAGCCTGGCCCCAACCGTCCATGACGTGCCAAGGTACATCACATTTTGTACTGCTGCTTAATTAGTTGTGTAGCTGACCATCTCTTGTCGTTGCTGACATTTTGTATGAAAATAGTCCCACTTCATACTCGGAAGTAATAGGAGATGGGAGAGACAGAAAATTGCAAGGTTGGAAAAAAATTAGGAAGCTGTTATTTTTTATTTCCTCAGATTTAAACGACAACAGACGATACCCATGCAAAAAGCTCTTGAAACTCTACTAATGATTAGATTTTCATCTGATTACAGACAAAGACTAAATGAATTGAGACAAATCATCACAACGAGATACTGGTTGCTTACCAGTTGCCCTGCTGGGAAACAGGAGCTGGCCAAGAAGGGTAGAAAACGGCAGCACAAGAGCAAATGGTGAATACAATGGAGCTATCCGAGTTGTCTGTTGAGGAGAGAATGGAAACATGCCCAAGCTTTGCCCTTGAGTGAACTACAGCCTTGAATGACTTCAGGTAGCATTTGTCCAAGAGTGGAAATATTTATACTTAAGATCTTTACAGAATATTACACTATCCATAAAAAGGATTATGCCACTAGTATGTTCTCTTGCAGCTCTATGTGCACATTATTATATCTTAACACCTGATTTCCAATGAATATTTCTTGTAATTCTCCAAAACACGTAAGAGGTGGCCTCCTATTTCCGCTTGGCAAGACCTCCTATTTCTGCAGCAAGACCCACAATGGCAGCAGGCACAGCTAGTAAGGTCAATTTAAGACTGTGACAACAGGCTCTCTTTTCTCTCTTCTCTTTTTGGGGTCTTTATGCAGTGGTCAAAAGCCCAGCTGGTAGAGTGTGGCTCACTGGGAGGCAGGAGGTTCCCTGGGAAGGCAAGGCAGTGAGACAGAGACCAAACTGGCAGCATGAAGAAGAGCAGTCCTCAGGGAAAACACAATTTCCCGATCAAAAAAAGTCCTACACAAATACAAAGCAGTGAAAACAAAACACATTTTACATACAAAGCTGCCTGCTCTGATAAAGATGGAAAACTGAAGTGAAAGATCACTGGGGAAAAAGGGCTGAGCTGAATGAGACGTTATGGCCAAGAATAACACTTGAAATGCTGCATAAAGATGTCTGATGAGGACTGCAGTTCCAGGCAGAAGGTGATGGCAGGAGGACTGACAGTTTGTATACACAGACAGGTATTTTGTAGCGTATTAAAAACCCAAGAAGTGAGGCACCCGCACATGCATTCAGAGACATGAGAGGCTGCTCAGCCCGTGGTACAGGGGAGGCCACCTGTGGGACGATGTTCCTGCAAGCAGGATGCAGACAAGTTGACAGGGAGGAGGGACAGTTTGGGCACATGTGCACCATCACTCCGACTGGAGAAAAGCTTGGTGCCAGGGGCTGGCCAAGTAGTCATAAGAACTTTGCTTGAGGAGGAACCCAGCAGCAAAGCCCAGACACAGCACAGCAAAGCTAACATTGTGGTAAGGCAGCACCAAGCACCCCATCAAACAAGTCAGCGAACTCACAGAAAGAACGCAACAGCTGAAATGAATTTATACAGAGAAGATGAGGCAATTCGGGGTGGTGGGAGCACATGATGCAGAGGGGCTGAAGAAGGTACACAAAGTCCATGTGGTGGCACAGGTCATGAATGTGGCAGCTGGTGGCAGAGCAGGTCACCCAAAGAGCTTGCACAGCTTTAGATATGGGAAGTTTTCTCTTGCCATTCCTCGTCATGTAATTCTTTAAAACTTCTGTGTCTTTAAAACTTTCGGGTTTGGCATCCCTACAGACATTGTGTAATAGGAAGAGTCACTGGATTTGTTGTTTCAGCAAATGTAAAGGTAAAAGCAGCCCTTCCATCCATCTGGCGTCATTTTCTGCAAGGCTCAGGTGATTACATCGCAGCAGTTATCTTTGTACCAAACCCAGCAAGATGTGATGAAATTGTAGTGCTCATTTCAGAGACATCCGGCCTTGACTGAAGGGTCTCACTCGGCTTTGTATCGTAAGCCCAGGGATGTCATAAGAACAAGTCAATTATTCTGCAAATGAAGGGAAATACTTTACAAATTTCAGCTGAACTAAGTAAAGAAGAGAAATAAATCTGTAAACCATCAAGCAGTACGTCTGTTTATAATTATTATCATGCAAGAAATATAATGTTAGTTGAGCAACATAATTCTTTTTGTGTTTTGGGATTTCCTAGTTTGCATCTTTTTGCCTACAGATCTAGATCTCCAGAGCAGATAAATTTGTTTTCCTGGTGCTGCATATAAATGGATCTTGACAGGAAATTTCTCCTTTCAAAGTATCGTTCGCATGGCTGTATTCAGAAGACTCAGTTCAAATACTGCTCCTCGCTTTGTTCTTGTAAGTTGTGAGTAATACCCAGGCTTGCTCACATGGTGAGCTGCACTCATGACAGCATTCCTGAAATAACGCTGGCTGGCCATCACTCACAGGGCTCAAGCCTTTCAGTCTCTCCTGACTCCAGGCTCATAGGTGTTAGCAGTTGAAGCTGGGTTTAGCTGCTGGC
Organism: Cygnus olor; assembly: GCF_009769625.2. Taxonomy (NCBI): domain Eukaryota; kingdom Metazoa; phylum Chordata; class Aves; order Anseriformes; family Anatidae; genus Cygnus; species Cygnus olor. The sequence goes on along the minus strand of NC_049171.1, from coordinate 117,384,547 downwards.
CAAATAACAAAGGTACACTGGCTTAATGCACCGTCTTGAGTTGAGGTGCCCAGAAACTGTTCAGGAAAAAAATAAAGTTATAAAATAACCTAAAGGATGTGAGAATCAGAGCTCAGATTTAGTATTTTTGAACAGTTCTCACCCTTCCTCTTGGGACTGCAGTTGATCTTTGATCATTTCCCTCATTTACAAACGCTGTCATCTCACCATTCTCCTCCTACTCTGTATCATTAATACAAATCTGGAAACAATGGCTTTCTCACTGCTAAAACATTGCAACATCCAACTATTTGTTTCCTCTTCTAAAACGGATCATTCATTATAGCCCATATCCCCAAAAGAATTTTATCACTTGAAACCTGTTTGCAGTGAATCTAAAGTAGCTGGAAAACCATCTTCTCAGAAATTCCTGCGTGCGCTGGAGCCGACTTCTGGAAGCCCAATAAAGTGCCGAGTCCCTCTGCAGGCAATATCCATTTTTCTTCTTTCTGATACAGTCTCCGGCAGTAACCCCTGCAGCTGTTCATGATCCATTTTTGCTGCTGAAATTCACTGCTGGGCTACGCTAACTCTTGCACCCACTTCATCCTGGAGAGTCGCGATAATTGCCTCCTGGCTTCGCCGCTCCCACCACCTCCATGCTTATCACAGAGGTCAGCTTTCCTTTTCTCTCTCCTCTAACAAACTCGTTATTTGCTGGTTTCTCTTGCAATGGGCAGGATGCTGCTCCCTGGCTCTTGCCCTAGTCCTGTTTTCTTGGCATTTGTGAAGCTTGTTTGAATACTTCGTCTAAAAGGGACATCTCTACCTCTCAGCACTAGAGCGTAGCATTTTACTTTATTTTCCAGGGTCCCCAGCAGCAGAGTGTTGGGGTGAACAGTGGCCTGCGTCAGGGAATGTGACTGAAATGCATTTACTTGCAACTCTGGGAGCTGTGTGAGCAGGGCTTTTCCCAAAAGTCCTGGGCAGCCATTAGAATTAAGGTGTTTTTTGTAAAAAAATCTAAATAGAGGTAACATACTTCTTTTTACTTTTTTTTTGCAACCTAGTAACATTAAAATATATTAAAGCTGAGGCGTGGGACCCAAATTGGCTAACTACTGCTGGAAAAGGAAAAATGCTGAATATAAAACAAAATTCTGCAAATTTATCCTATGGCTGCTAACTGTGAAGGTAGCTATAGGTACGCAATATTTACCATCAGGGAAGCTCAGACGAGGTCTTCCCTTTGAACTCTTGACAGCCAAAGATAAACCCCAACATCAGTAGCTGTGTGGGTGAAAATTCAACGTGCGTGAAAGGGCAACCACCCCTCGCTGTTCTACAGGTCACAGAAATACCTTGACATCCTTGGAGACACTTTTAAGAAATAGATGATGATAAAGTGGGGGCTAACCTACAGAACTCACAAAGGCTTTGGGAGGGGACAAACATATCCCTTTCTGAATAACAGCAGATCCTGGACAACTGAGATATGGTAATACAGGCTGGGGAGCGGCGGCAGAACCTCACTTACTGAAATCAGCCTCGAGGTGTTGCTCACAAATTGTCGCCGAAGCACTGTGAGAGGAGTGCAGACAGGGCAACTTTTGCAGAGATACTAATGACACTCTTACTTCCAGGGGCTTTCAGCAGATATTATGTACCCACTTCTCTATTTGAAAATGTGTCTCTTGATGTAAAACAAGAGGTCTTCACATTTTTAAACAACTCTTTCACTCACATAGAATATCTCCTTTGCTTAGGTGAACTGGCCATTGAGTGGACGGGGTGCTGTTTGGAAATAAAGGCGCTTTCTGCAAATACAGCTGTTTCCAGCCTATGTCAATGCAATGCCGTTAAACTTCCCAGTCAATTATAAATAATTATAACATTAATGACAATGCTGACCATGCAAACATGTAAAAAAAGCCATTCTTTGCTGTTGCTTAATGCCAGTCTGTTGCTTCATGTCCCGTGTCTGCCACCAGCCAACCCTGAGAGAATCACTTAGCTTTTTTTCCCTCCCATCCTCATCTATTTAAATCTGAACTTCTGTGAGACAGCGAATGTTTTTCTTCAATGGGGTGTGCATGGTTCCTGCCACAGTGGGACTCATGTCTCGTCTGGGACCTTGAGGCACTGCAGTAAGAAATAAAGCAGAAATAGCTGGCAGGTGAGCAGCAGCACCTCTTGACCTCAGCAGGAGACTTCTGATTTCAGAGGTGCTCTGTTTTAATCCAAAGAGCAAAATACACTTGGGTGCCATCCAAGTCTGAGCATCTCTTCCTAGTTCCGTCTCTTAAAATGAGTGAACAGGCAGCCCGTGCTGTCACGGTGGGGAATTCGAGCTTTGCAAATGACTTTATGTCTTCAGCCAGGAGAGCGAGTCGGAGGCCACCTTTTCATGAAGGGTCTGCGAGCCACGCCAGCTGCCTCTCACTTCTCATTTTGATGCCGCTTTTAAAAAACAAACCATAGACCGCACAGCACTGCGCAACGTTAACACGCGGAGGCCCCTGAGCCCGGTGGGACTTTAGCCGCCACCATCTGAGTAGCAGACAGACGCCAAAAAAGTCTGAAGAGCTACTGGGGCGTGCGGCAGCCGCTCCACATCCGACACCTGCGATGCAGGGCCAGGTGGAAAGCCCCAGCCAGGCTGTGGTCCCTGCTTGACCCTGGCACGGAGGGGATACCCAGGGCAGAGACATGGGGCCAGGCAGAGCTATGGGCCCAGGGCGAGGACACGTCCCCACCGAGCTGCTACCTGTGCCCGCCTCAGCCCCAGCCTGGCCAGGACATTCCTTGGAGCTCCTTCCTCCCAGCCATGCTTAGTGCATCTGTGAGGCCCCATCGCAGCTCAATTCCTGCTACGCCCTTCACATGAGCAGCACGAGGAAGCCCTGCTTCACTCCTGCACAGTTACTTTATACCTGTTTCTGTCTCTGAAACGTGTCGGTATTGCCCAACGCGGCTGGCCCTGCGGATGTGAGAAGGGTGTGTTTTCAACTTCTCATCTACAGCATTTGCATGAGTGGCTGGTTTCCTCTCTGCCCTGCTGGGCAGAGGAGTTGCTCTCTCTCACTTCCCTATTTTGCCGTGATCTATAGAAGTTCAAAAGGGCAGGGACGAGGGTCTGACATCCTGATGCTTCGACTCACCCTTGTGAAAAGTTATTGGTGTCAGTACAGCCACAGCTGCTCACCTCCCCCCAGCATCTTTAATTTCTCTTCCGTTACTGTACTCGATGGTAAAACAGAAAGAGCCTTTGCATTCCCTTGCTATCTACTTTATGTTTCGCAGTCACAAAAAAACCCACAACATATATACGCACATAATCAATTTATCTGTTAACTTCTGAAAAAAAATGTATATATATATATGCACTCCGAAGAAACGTGTTGGTTCAGCCTACAAGGCCTTCAACCATACTGGCCTTTAAGAAAATTAGCATTGATAGATATTATAGTAGCTTTTACTGGATTACCATAAAAAACTCTGCTACTGAAGACCTCTTCCTTCTTCCTCTTTTTGTGCCAATGACCATGGTTTGCACACTACATTTGTTAGCCTGATAAAAGGCGTGTTATGCACAGTACCTTAAATCTCCAGTTCTCCTGCACAGAGCAATCTGTCTGCATGTATCACACTCCGGTCTTCAGGTCCAAGCACCTATAAGGAGATTGCCAAGCAAAATGTTGTGAATGCTGCTCTTTAGTCTCACTCACAAAAACTTTGTTGAATTTGCCCAGTTTTACACCTATTACAGCTCACTCTTCTCCTCTCCCCTGCGGGGTTGTGGAAGCAGCAAGAGGGGCAGAGGAGGAGACTTTTCAGATCAACTCACCACTTTCCCTCTTTCAACTGCTGAACAAAAGTGTTAAGGTCTCAAAGTTATTTTCTTTTTTTTGTTTGTTTTTATTCTTTTTTGTTGTTGTTGTTTTGTGTTTTGATTGCTTTTTTCTTTGCTTGGTTGGTTTTTAAATTACTGGCTTCTGCATCTCAAAAGGCCTGATTCGTATCAGCAGCCTTAGTGACACCGTGACAATTCAGATTTCCAGGCAAGATACTCAAGGTGAGCATTCTGCACTCTTCTACAGTGCCAACAGTACAGATAATTGTAATCTAGCAGTTGATTTTGTTCCCTCCTTTGAGTTTTCATTTTCCCCAAATGTCAGGGGAGGGAAAGAAAAAGAAAAAAAAAAAAAAAGGAAAATTTTTATTGCATGGAAAAATGCCTGAGGGGAAAGAACTAAATTCAGCGCTAACTTGCAAAGGCAGATTTTAAAGTTGCAAAATCAGAGCATAATTTGGCCCAATATTTCGCTTCAGTGTTTGGCTCAGTGGAAAGAAAAAAAAAAAAAAAAAAAGGACATGTTTTTTCCTGTCTGTGAATTATTGTTAAAATGAAATATGAGTTTTCACAGACTTAAAAGTATCATTGCTGCAAGCAAGTACGAACAATGCTAAATCCTGGTCATGTGTACAACCCAAGAAGTGGCCAAAAAGCGCTCTTCTGAGAAAGCTGGTTGCCCGCATTTTGGAAAGTTGTGCAACACCCCATGCCAGCTAGTTTTAGCAGCACCATACGTGGAAATTGCTCTCCTTGAAACAACTTCTACCTAATTTGTAGCGGTTAATAACTAATGACACATAATTTTTAAATCCCAGCAACACTTTGCTAGTTCCTGCTTTTAATTAAACCTGACGGGTAGCAATGGGGAAGCAGCGAGCTGAGTGGCGAGCCACAGCCTGTGCTGCACGGGGCCGGCAGCAGCGGTGTTATCCCACGTGTGCTGGCACAGGACCTCGTCCTCTTCTCCCAAGTACATGTATTAATTCGGAGCCCTGTCAGTCAGGGCTTGAACCCCTGGTACTCCTAAGCTAACCAAGGGTCGCTTGCCTCCTTCGGTGAGCATTGGCCAGTGACTCCGCGACCAGCATCCAGCCACAGATCTCCTCTTGACCAAGTGAGCAGGAAAGGCATGTGATGGGAAGTTAATGATGCATTAAAATGCATGCTAATTAATGAGATTTTTAGACTTATCCTGACATAGGTAGTTTTCTCTTGTGCCGTGCAGGTATAAAAGTGGCAGGAGGGCTGGCCACAGGCGGATACCACCTCCTCGCCATCTGACACTGCCCCTGCTTCTTCCTTTGCAGCCTCTACCCATCTACAACCAAGGCCAGGAAATAAAATCTCCTGTGTGCCACAACATGGTCCTGAATACGTTGTGTAACAGTGGTCTGGGCATCACCGAGGCATTAAAGCAGAGACTTTTACACGGCTAAAGGAGATCTGTCCCCTTCCCACCATTCAGGAAAACCCCAAGCAGCTCTGATTGAAGGTCCACGACCATCAAATCCCCCTCTCACAGGAGGCAGCTGAGTTTGAGTGTAGAGTCTTGAGGCAATTCTCTATGTACTCCTGAATTTGTTTTGCAATTGCCGTATGTCTCTCCCCATGTGCCATTAAGAGTTCAATTCTTTTATTCCTCCCCCCCCGCCCCTTCCCCGCCTTTTTAAAGCATCATGTTTATGCAAGTGGACAGGAGGCTCTCATATCTGGGTCACACGTTTGCTGGAGGTCATTGAAAGGCTACAAAATGGAGCATGCCTAATTCTGCCATTTCAGAAGTTTTCTCACATGTACTCAAGACAATTATGCCTACTAAAGGAGTTCATTAAATTTCAGAAATCCTTTGAAAATTCTGGCATGCCAAAAAATGTGCTGAACTCCTTTATTTCTTCTAATGCCTCCTAAAAATGCTCAAATCCTTGGAGGTGCTGGGGACTGGAGCTCGGCTGCCTGCGATGTGGCAAAGATATGTGTGTCCTGTCTCCGTTGCAAGCCAAATAAGCTAAGGAAACAAAACAGAGCACCAAGGTCCATCAAGGGACCTTTAGCAGTGCCACTGTCATTGGCCCAAGCACCACTCTGCTGAGAATAATTCAGAGAGGAGAGAAATGTCACCGATGCTCTTTGAGAGCCATGGGGTTTGTGACAGGATGGGACATGTGAAACATTTCGAGGACCAAGAGCTGGCTCGGTGCTGAGCTGCGAACTTCAGGGATGCAGGAGGAAAGCACAGGTGGGCTTTGGGTGTCCTTGTCAACTCCTCTGCACTGCTCTCCAGCTGCTGCAAGGGACATCCTGGTCTCTGCCCTCCCAGAGGAGCACAGGGGACTGTAGAAGGACATTTCCTACGCTAAGCCACACACAGAACAAGGGTTGAACTGAGCCCTGCTACACATTAAGGCAGGGCACATCCCCTTCTCAGGGTGCATGAGGTCTCAGGAGGAAGAGGAGGAGGTGAAGAAGAAAGAGCCAGAAGCAAAGCTAAAAGCCGCTTCCTAGGTTTGGCTCTGCAAAGCTTTCTTGACAGGAATTACCCTGGTGTGAGGCTGACCTGGAGATCAATACTTGCTACATTTCTCCTTCTCCAGCCCTCAGCCGCGGTCACGTAGGACTGGGTTCAAGACAGCTATGTAGAAGGAAGATGCATTTTTGTTCCCTCAAAGGCCCTGTGGAGAGAAGGGGCACCCTGGTCCTGCTTTTAGGCAGTCTAACACAGGGGGGTGAGCCTCTCTCTGCAAGCACCTGTCTCTGTTCATAGGCAGGAGAAGCCACTAAGCATCACCAGCATTTATCCCTGCTACCTACCAACCCACTGAGGGTTGGTCTTAAAGAGAACAGAGGAGCCTGGGGAACAGGAGAAGCCCTAAGTGATCCTCTCTTTGCTTTTTGAGGGGCTTTACTCCCCTATGTACCACATACCCCAAGGTCTACTACTAATGTGGGGCGCAGGAGGAACCAGTTTAGTGGGAAGCAACTATTTCCACAAAGAAACATCCCAGTTTTCAAAAGGTGCTGAGCATCAGTAACTGCCTCTTACATAAACAGGAGCCGAGGGTGCCCGGTCATTACAATTACAAGTCCCTAATCCGTAGGTGCCTCACACCCACCACATACGAATACTTTCTTGTAAGTAGTACTCTAATACATACAAACAAAAGTTAATTTATTGTTGCAATGCTAACACTACACAGAGGTCACATCATGGGATTGGTTTGGCAGCAAAAAGTTCTGGAAACCCACAAAATAAATACTCTAAAATATTGCATAGGGTAGCACGCCTCTGAGCAGTGCTGTCACCTCTGGAGGACTCTGTATATCCACCGCAGCAATTTGGAAATTAAAATGTACACAAGATGATAGCTCATTAAGAAGTGTTTCTTTTTCGTGAGTAAGGGAACATTTATCACAGCTGGCCCACACCAACAATCAGCTTTGGACAGAAGCCACCTTTACTAATGAATGGGAGGGAACAGTTTTTAATCTCTCTGAGATCTCTTATCAATTGATTTCGGATGATGTATGGTAGGTTTTATTCTCCAAGAATTACGATACTCCTCAAGTGCCAGCAGAGACCCAATATTTTTATTGTATGGCTTTGTCTCCTGACACTATGTCATTTCGTCTTGACACTGTGGCAGTCTCCCTGCAGACCCACTGCTATTGTCTCACATTATCCTTGTCTCCCCGGACTTGCATTGTCCTGCCTTCCCTGTTGATCACAGTAACTCGGATTTAGACAAACAGGAGGGGGAAAAAATAAAACAAGAAAACCACCACATCACCCGATACCTTGGATTAATTTTAGCTACAAAATATTAAACAAAATGGTTTGCTACTCTGCAGTCGGTGATACTGTGAGAATTAACTCACCTAGATTGATTATGTTTGTTCTGTGCTCGCCCACGAGTCATGCAAAGCCCTTGAATGCTACCTGCACAGTCGGAAGGCATTATACTGGCATTGAAGAGAGAGCCTTTGATCAGGTCCTCGGGAAATACTTCCTGCGTCCTCCTGAAGTGTAACTTTAGACCAGGCTGTACCAAGGCCACTTCACTCTTTTGTGCATCCCCTTGAGTTCAGTGGTGAATGAGCTGAAATTCGCTCTGTTTCCTTTACTAGATGGCATGTGTCAAGGATCCCTACGATCACTTTTATTACTAGCTTTATCTAAAGAGCTCCTTGCAGGAGCCCAGGGTGTCAGTGGTCATGAAAAGAGCAGAGCTGGGATATAACAGTATTGTATACCCCTCCAGGCCAGACAATTAACTGAGGCCCATTAACGTCTCAGGTCTCAGGCCTAGATCCAGAGCAATGGCAACGATGTGTCGGTTCTCACTGAGAAAAGGGGAAAGACCACTCGCTTCATGGGACTGATCCACATGCCAGAGAAGGGCAGATGGCAGGAGAAAAATTAAATAAAGCAAGGCACTGCACTGCTTCAACAATCTTCTGGGCCTCACTTTCAATGGAAAACTGCCAAAATCTGGTGGCTCTGCCCCACTGTTTTGGCAAAGGACAGCAGTGGTCCTATTTTAAGGGGTCGTTGGAAGCTCTCAGTAGCAGGTTTCCAACGTCGCCCCCATAGAGCTTGCATAGGTCCAACAAGGGCTCGGTCCAGCACCTTCAGAAGTCAAGAGAAACGTTGTGCCTCTGAGCAGATCCTTAGACCTTGAACCTGCTCTACCAGCTTTATCAGTACCGGTCCTGGTCCTAACCAAGGATTTGGTCCCAGGTGAAAGCAGAGAACAGAGGGAGAGCTGAGAACAAGAGGACAAGAAAGAAATCAAACACCTTCCTTTGGTCAGTTGCTACAGAACTCAGAACCTGAGCCTGGCACAGGAAGGCGGACCACGGTGACCCTCCACAAGGACAATCCCCATAGCTCCCGTCGATACCCACACACATGGTGTGGAGCGTCTGCTCTGGTACAGGGGCTCTCATTATAATAGTCTCTGCAAGAGTAATGTCATACAAGATGTCAAAAACAAGAAGCAACATGTTAGAAGGGTGCCACTTGGAAATAAAGCCCTGCTTTTATTGGATAGCTGATCTGCTAAAAGCAGTTATTTGAAATATCTGCAGATCGCTGGGATCCGTGAATAATTGCTATCTGCACATCTCAAATTCTTTACAGTTTTGCTGTTAGACATAGCTGTGCATGTCTATAAATAGTAGAGCAACGTCGCTCACTGCATAATACAGTCTCTGTGCTTTTACAACTCATCATGAACTTCTATGTAATTTATTTTTTATTGAAGAATTCCAATTAATGGCTTCCTGGTGATTTTAAAGCCTCAAATTATCAGTCTCTGAAAACAAAGCAGAGAACATAATTATCATAAACCGAGAATTTTTCATTTTGAAGCTTATCTGTTTGTGCTAAGTATCTTGTCTGTAAGTAATTAGTGCCTTTATTTTTTTCAGTAAAAATAATGACCATTCTATGCTTCACATCCAAATTTTGTTAACTGCTAGATGTACTGTATATATTATATTTGAAAATGCACCACCTTGGACCAGCTTTAAAGTATTTCATCAAATGATAATGGCAACAACAAAATACATCTGTTTGTCAGAATAAATTACATGACATTTAAAAAAAGCTATTATATCTTTTTCTCTTCCTTCAAAGAGTAAAAGCCTTTCAAAAATATGCACTTTTTACTTATTGCTATGGCGGCACAGCACAAGGAGATCGGGCAGCTGCTTTATGGCTGTCTGTAACACCTGGCTGCTGATCAGAGCCGATCGGCCAATCGCAGATACCTATGCAGCATCCTTTATGTGGATACCTCAAAATGCTTTGCTGGAGATAAGACCAGACACAGTTACATGCATAAAGGAACACAGCATTCAAAGCTACACGTAGGCTAAGTTCTTCCCTGACTTCTGACCTAATTCACCATTTGTTTCCTTTCAATTCTGTGGGACCATACCCTTGTATCTCATGGAAACCCTGAAAAATCAGTGCAGCTGTTGAGCAGAGCCACCAGAGAAGAGTATCGTCTAGCATTTTGTGTGGTATCCTACAGCCAGCCAGGAACATAAAAGATAAAGTCTGATCCTACAGACAGTATTCCTTGCCTGGATTTCATAATGATGGAGGTGAGAGGACCCCCCACCAAGATGATACCCCATGTATAACTCTGTCTGGTCTAGCACCTGGCCTCTCTCAGCAGAAAATGTGATTTCTGGGACGATTAAGAGAATTCTTCCCAAAGAACCAGGACCGCTCTGCCTACAGTTGGGCCCATTCTGGCTGACCACTGAGCTGATCACTTGACACAATAAAACATTAGGATTATTGATTCTTCTCCTTACAGGAACTATTTCCAGACATCAATTCATCACCAAATTATTCCATGCTTCAAGAAGTCCACCAAGCACAAGAGTTGGATACTTAATTTAGGGTATATACCTCATAATGGAAAAAAATGGAGAATTTCTGAGAGTTTAGAAATGAAAAGGAGCAGCAGAGTTTTGTGATTATTATTTATTTTTTTTAAAAAGGCCTCAAAATAATGCAGCCATATCTTATGTAGCCTTTTATGTTAGTAAAATCATTCTTCAACAGATTGACTTTGTTGGAGGCCAGGAGAGGTCTCTCAACACAGGAGTAACAGACCTAGCAGGGGAAGTTACATGATTCAGTCTAGCCACAGAGTCCTGAACAAAGCTGTGAGCACCTGAAGCAGCATCAGGCAGCCCTACACAGAAGGGGTCGCAGCGGTGATGGAGATACCTGAAGGGTATGTACAGTTTCAGGATCTCAGGGAGGCAGCTGCAGCTTCAGCTGTGGGCGGGAGGAAATCCTGTGACCACTGCGACATCTTTCCATTGTGCTTAGCACATGCAGCTCAAACCAGGGAGCAAACTGAACCAAGACTGGAAGCAACCAAGGTAGGTAACGGGAGAAATCTGCAGTACCTTTGCAGAAGCACTTATTGTAAGACAGGAATTTAAACCTGACACGTGATACGGTGAAATCCTGCTCCTGACTGGTACCTGGGGAGCTGGGGTGGAAGGGAAGCACGTATATTTACAATCAGTCTGGTGCCAGGAGCAGGAGACGCGTGTCACTGATGTTTCAGTCGTGTACAGACCTTTGCGTGAGCTTCCTGCACAGTCTCCCTTGACCGCTCAGCGTCAGGCTGTTTGCAGGTGGGATGCATTTTCCAGGCCAATCAATCACAAGCTGAAGCACAAGGGCCTGTCCCACGTGCTAGTTTGTAGTTGTGAGCTGCAGCCTCACCCCCATCTGCCTTGAGACATTTCTGTGTTGTAGAGGCCCCCACAGCAAAGGGCCACGAGGACAGAGGGAGACCCTGGCACTCGTCTCTGGTCCTGCATTTGCTCAGCACAACAGATCATCCTCTGAACCACAGAGGAAGGAGGGGAGCAGGTCCTAAACGGGAATGAGTATGCCACACCAGCCATTCTCAACATTACAACGAGTAACACAGCCCTGCTTTATTTCCCTGCCCTGTACAGTAATACATTTTCTGCTGTGGAACTCATCAAGAAAAGAAATCACAGTCAATAATCCAGTAGGTACGCACGTTGGACAATGTGAGGAGGAATGAATTAGGAAGGCAATGACGATGCTGCCCTACAAGAATACATTCTTGGTCATCTGCAGACTCGCTGAAGGAGCCAACTCATTTCTAGGTTGCCCCAGACTGTTAATCAAGTAACAGTCCCAGCCTCAGAAAGGCTGGTCTCTGCCAGACACCCCCCTCTCCACCGTCTGCAGGCAGGCATGAAGCGATTCCCTGCTTTTAAAACAGATCTTGCTGATTGCAGTAGACACTTCCTAGAGAAAATTTCAAAGGAACCTCGGAAAAAATACAGATACCATAATTTTGTATCATAAATAAACATGCATTAAAAATCTTAAGTCAAATTAGAGTAACATCTCCTGTGCATTCCCCTGCTGCTTCGCCAGCCGGCTCTTTGCTCTGCGACCCCTGTGCACCATCCCCACTCCTTGCATCGGTTGGGTGGCAAATGCCCCTTTGAAACCTGAACGGGGTTTAGGGTCCCTGCTCATCCTGATTGCGGCACATATCGGAGCTGGTGATTGGAGCCCTAGCTTATATCTCCTGCATCCTTGAACCAAGATCCTCAGCTTCACTTCTGAGTTCCCTCTCCTTTTGGCAGACATCCAGGCCAGCTGCTAAAATAAATCTTTTTTTCCCTGTGAGCTCTGAAGTTCTTCTACTGGCAAAAGGTAGCAATAGTGGTGGTGTTTCTTGGCTTTTATCCTAACTGTGCAATCCACCCCGAGCCACCTCGCCCCATGCCTCCTAACCGCATAGGCAGGCTGCAGGACAGAGCAGAGAAGCGCCGCCGTTTGCCGTCTGCCTCACAGTCTCTTTGCTTCCAGGCACTAAGTAAATGTCAGCTTTTTTTACTGTGTTACATACATTGTTAATTTTAAAAAGAAATCCAATATCATTGTTTTTCATGCTAGCTGAGGTGATTCTGAAATTTAATAAAAATAGTGGAATTTTTCATTAATGGCAACCAGGGTTTAAGCTAGCACTAACTTTCTATAGCAGCAAGGCAGGAGAAGAGATAAAAAGAGGTCATCCTCATCTTGTTACACTTACACTGCAACTGTCTTCAGTCACAGCCTCAATAGCAAAGAATTCAAAACATTGCTATTGCTTTACTGATTAATGTAAAAACTGCACAAGGCATTGTATTCAAAGTGCCTACAAATACTTGGCAGGAAGGGATTTGCTAAGTATCTTAAAACATAAGGCCCAGTAATGCTTTCTATAATGCAAAAATGCAAGGGCGAGGAAATTATGTGAAATATCTTCCTGATCAGGGAACCCTCCTATTGCTCCAGACCTGTGGGGAGGAACAAACCACAGTTACCAGGATAGGAACAGTCAAAGCATCCTGCAGCCTAACTCTGCTTCAGTGGTGGCACATCCCTCGTGGGAACCCACCTGCATTACAGAGCCGAGCAGAGAGGCTTACCACTCGTGGAGAAATACTTGCTGACCTAGTGACTTTGCAACTGGCAGAGTCTAACCCCTACAGCAGGCTCCAAAATGTTCGTTTGCAGCTTGACTGGCAAAGTAACTTTACTCATATTTCTTCAGCTCTTCTGAATGTCCATACCTTTGGAAGCTGCATTGTCCAAAAGCCCGGCACCATAGCTCAGGTAGTAACTGTGCTGTGACCTTTAATAGCTGTATAGCCAAAGAGCAGGTATCAGCAGGGACTTGGCCTTCCCCGAGTGCAGCTCTGAGGTCTGCCGCCACCACCACATTAAGGAAGAAAACCAAGGGGAAGAATGTGAAAAAAATATTTTGCTTCCAAAGTATATTTTCTTTATGGCTGCTATTGGAAAAAAAAAAAAGAAAAAAAAAAAGTTCTCCGTTAAAACTAAGCTGTGTGGTATTTGTTCTCCTGACTTTGTTTTTGCAGAAGGGCTCCCCAGGTCTCACCCATATCTGAGGCCAAAGTAAGTAAGGTCCTTCCTCTCCCCAAAATCTTCCATTACAAAATCAGCAGTTTATCATCTCTTCTCCCAAGGCCACCATTGAGTGGCCACCTCACAGCACGCTTACAGTCAGCAGAAAAATGGGGAAGTCAGCCAGTGGCCATCCACACAGCATGTGGGGCGCAGAGGAGCACCAGCACGACACTCATCCATCTCCCAGGCAGGTCATCCAGCGATCAAGCAAGTGCCCGCTTGTAGGTTAACCAAATAAATGCAAACAAGAACGACACCCCATCATTTCAGTCCCTTTTATATGTTAATATGCTCATGAGGTTGTACTGGGTGGTTGGAGCAAAAACCAGAGGGCAAACACCTCCACATACTGAACCCTCCCCAAAAGCCAACCCAGCTACACTGTTACACACACTTGGCACCTGTATCTTCCCCTCACCAAGACCTTAGCTTAACAAGAAAAATAGGCCATTGTCCCCCTTTCCCTCCCAGTCCAGCCCCTTGGCATTCAGAAGACATAGAGACCGCAGCATCCATTCCCTCCGAGCAGGAACACTGACTGAAGTTCAGCCTGGGGTTTTGCCTCTGCCAGCACCACCCCTAACATCAGTGATGACAAACTCAGAGCAGCACTTCTGTAGGAAGACTGAGAAATACGAGCAACTTTTGGCAAAACAGCCATTTCTTTCTGCAGATTTGCATTTCTAAATTTTGTCTTGTCAGCATATTCCCCCCAACTTCCCACCCCCCGGCATCACTACAAGCATGGAACTTATTGCGGTGCAAAATTCACTGGGTTTTCCCAAATATCCCCCAGCCATCGCTTCTCTCCCTGAGCACCAGCAGCATGGTTCAGGGCAGAGCCTACAGCCCGGCAGACTGTGTCAGACTGTCCCAAATGTGGCAGCAGAAATCACTGGAAACTCTGGAGTCAGAAATGGCAATTCAGAGTAATATGTGATAATGAGGAAGACTGTTCTTATCTCCACTGCGGAGCACTGACCTTTTAACAGAGCAAATGTCAGGGAGAAATACACAAATGTGTTTAGACCAATATCAGGTGCCGCTCTGAGGGGGTGTTCACTCAGGCACAGGTACAGCCCCAGCTGCTGTATCTGCAGAGCAGGCGCGGTGTTGCAGGTCGCTCTTGGAGAAAGCAGCCCTGGAAATCGCACTCCTCAGTGCCAGATCCTTACACCGGAAGAATGGCACCATGCACATCCACGAGCTACTTCAATAAGGGTGAGACCTTTGGTGCTGTGGGAGGGGTAACAGAGCCAGAGAACGATGAATCAGTATCTCTTACACGAGAGGCTATCCAAAAGCTCTCTCAAATTGCTGCCTGCTTTGCTGGGTCGCAGCTCCACACATCTCTGTAGCACGTAATATAAGCATCATTACGCTTCCACCACAGGGACGGTCTGAACACCAGTCTGCCAACACCACCATGAAAAACATCTACTTCACCTGGAGGACTTCTGGTTTACAGAAGTGGGGGGAAGGACAGAGCTTGCAAATGAGTCAGAGGTAAATGGGACAAGTTTTGGACCAGAGTCAAAAGCCAGAAGGGCAGCTGGCATGGGTCAGGATTTAAACCCACTGCTCAGTGTATCTCGTGGCCCACCACCTGCACACCTGGAACATCTGGGCAGTCTTCTTAAACACTTTGTTGGCTCTACTATCAACTATGAAAGAACTACCACTGTATTCTAGAAAAAAAAAAATCTGCTTTTTTCTCTTCCTGCTGTAAGAAGGGGAAATCAGACAACGACAATAAAGAGCAGACCTATGTGGTCCCAGGTATCACTTCCACCTCTCTTCCTCAGACCAAGGCAATCTAGCAGGACACATTTCTAGATATCCAAATATTGCACCCCGGTGAGCCCTTAAGTTAAATGCATCTGCCTCCTAACAGGAGCTGCACCTACACAACAGGCCAAAACAACCGGTCCCTTGGCTCAGAGGCCATCACACACACGTTAAAATAGTAGAATCAATAATTTTGCATTGCAGACTGAAGGACACCGGGCACCTTTTGGCAATGGCTTTGCTTAATTTGTCAGGTACAAGTGAGATGTATGTTAGTGCACGTGCTTTACACTATATAAGGAGGGTGCACACAGAGTCGACAGCCTTCAGTCCCTTTTGAGCGATGCCACCAGCAGGGCGAGAACATCAGTGCCCAAACCCGAACACTGCAAAGGACGTGATCCCAGCGCCCAGAGGCCTGCACATGTAAACCACCGCATTTCTTAAGCCGGAGAGAAAAGCCTGAGAGGCAGAGGCACACGTAATTGGTTATTAGCTCTTTGCTTCAGCCTCACCGTGGGGATGTTCTCCCCGGATCTGCAGGGTGTGCCCCAGGTCCGGTGCCAGTGGTGGTGCCATATGGATTGCACGCGGAGGGGCTCGGCTGGTGCGGAGGGGCCACAAGAAAGCAGCACCTCACGGCTGAAAGGGAAGAGTCTGAGAAGTCAGCAAACTGTAATTACAAATTGTTGTTCTTCCTGATTTAGCAATGCTGTTAGGGGGGACAGGGGAAGGTAATAAGCAGAATTTTCTAGGAAGCACGCTGAAAATAAGGTACTAAGAAAAGTCACTGAAAATGTCAGGCAAGCCAACAGGGAAAGGTCCAAGGAGCAAGCAAAAGCACAGCATATACTTTTTCATCTATTCAATCTGACCCTGGGCCCAGTGCCACAATCTTTTTAAGGTTAGTGGTGGGAAAGCTGCCTTTTGAATGTTTGCAGAGGCCTATTAACATCCTGTGCTGAGGAACCTTAAACCCCAGGTAGTATTTCAGAGGAAATGGACAGCACAAAACACAGACTGAAAATTAACCACAGCAGACCCCGGGCCTAAATAAGTTCCACTAGCCCTTTCTGAAATCACTTAAAGGCTTTCCTTCCAGTTGGACTCCTGCCCAACCACTTTAATAGGTGCAGCAGGCAGGGGGAAGAGAGGGAGTGGGGGGGGAGAAAGGAGAGAAAAAATAAAAGGGAAAAGAAACCTATTTGGCTGTGTAATTTAAACATTCCTTGCAAAATAATAATAAAAAAAACAGTTTAACAAAAATTGCAACTGTAGCAGGATCGGGAGGGTAACTCCGCGATATACTCTGCGGATGGCTGCAAACCTCTAATGGAAAGTTGTGTAAGTGGCTCAGGCCAAAGTAGGCATTAATTACAATGAAAAATCAGTTTAGTGCAGGCCACAACTAAATTGGAAGCTGGTCCTCTAGGTAAAACAAAGAAAGTGAACAGAAGCTTTAGATTTGATTACATGGCAATACAAGAAAAATGTGCTGTATGTTGTCTATTATTAAAGCTGCTTTTGGGCCTTCTGTGTGTGCCTAAGGGATTTTAATAAAAAATTAGTAATAGCCCTGCTGCCCTGGCTCACTGTGGCTTTTGGAGCGTTTGTGGGTACAAGGCTAGTTCTGCAGTACAAATTAAGTCACTTTAGACAAGCAACCTTGAAAGCATTAGACGATAGCAAAGTTCAAACGACACACTTCTGCTGTAAGAGGACACAGTCCCTTGCTGGAGGCCAGCTCTGGATTTAGAAGCAGCAATACAATTTCATCAGGAAAAAAGCTCTGCAACTGTTATATTTGTCTCCGATTATTCTTGGCAACACTAGAAATGCACAGCCAGGTTCATAAACACCATACAAGTGTATAAAATACTGCAAAAGCACCGGCTAATGGCAAAAAAAGTCACCATTAACACGGGATTTTTATTTATTTACATATTTTTACAAATGCTAACCCTAACTTTCTTTAATTTGATGTAACAACATTAATAATAATGTTTTTATTGCTAATATCAGCACTGGGTCTTTGGCATGGTTGGATGCAACTAAGCCAGTAAAGTTCACTGGGATTAATTTAAAAACACCCAAAAAAGTGCAAACCCCCCACCCCCATCTCCCAGGTTTGTAAAGCTGACTTCTCTAATCCCATTTATAGAGGTAGTTATTTTAAGGTGAAATTCATTACATTCAGTATACCTATACATCAGTGGATCCAGTTCTGCCATTAAGTCCCTGGCTACAATTTTATGTATACTAAAGGTGAAACAGAGTATGCGGAATTTTCTAAAATCCAGGGAAATATGGGCAAAAGGAATTGTAGGGCTAAAGAGGCAAGGAAACGTCCAGGACACCATAAGCGGCTTTGGCCCCAGTGGGTCCCCATCCCTCCACTGCTTCATGTTTTGTGGGGTACAGCTCCCAGATGGGTGAATATTTGGTGTTTCAGGTCACACACATTGACCATTTCCTAGGAATGCTGCCCAGCCCCAAAGCCCTGACTGGATACGTTTAACCGTACTCTCACGTTGCCAGTGTTTGCTATTTTAGTATGAGTTGCATCAGGTTTTTGTGATTTGCACTGAAGAGTCTCCTCCTGAATTATTTTTTTCACCCCCAAGCCCATTTTTGCTGCTCTTCTTGATTGCAATGCACAATATGGACAATTCCAAATCCAATTCCTTGCTAAAGGCACCAAGTGAGGATTAAAAACAAAAAACAAATAAAACCGGAAAATGAAAGATCTACCATTACTTTAACTTCACAAATTTTAAACTCATCTCATGATTTTTCACGCCTGACACATGATCAAGTGCACGAGGTTGTCAGTTTCGCAACTCTCACCCTAAATGTAGCGTCCTGGTGAGCTGTTCCTGTGGAGGGCGATGCTAACAGGTACGTGCAGCCCTGGGCTCTCACTGCTCGTCGATGTGACATGGGCAACGATGTCCCCGAGTGCTACGCTGTGATGAGGCTCCTCTCTGTAGCGTGACCTGGATGTGACCCAGAAGAGTGCTGGAAAGGAAATAACTTTGTTTTCAGCTCCTTGCCACATATGAGTTGGTCTTAAAAATCCTTTTATCCCAGTCGCATGTGGCTGTATGCACGGATTTATGTCACCATGTGCTACATGGTCCCTGCTCGTACCAACACCATTCTTCCTTCTAGTTGTGAACTGTGTTTTGCAATGTTGGGAAAGGATGTCACAAGAAAGAACAATCCCAATTTACATTTCAATGACTAATAAAGCGATTTTATAGTACATAACCCATGCAGAACCAGATTACTTTTGAATAAAAGTTGCAACATGAGCACTGAATACATGCTGAACTCACAGTAGGTGTTATAAAAAAATTAAAAATGAAAAAAAAGTAGGCATTCCCCCCAAAAAGCAACATTAAAAATCTGTAAGTTCATCCGGAGCAGAACATCAGAGGTGGGCAGCTCACTTCCACCATCTCAAGGTCCCTGGGGATCCCATGGCTCCAAGCTGTGCCCCCTGCCCACCTCTCCTATCACAGAGGCCCCCCCCCCCAAAAAGCACCACTGCTGCCGTCTCCTCCAGCCACCCTGCTGCCTCCTCCCAGAAGCTGAAGTGCTGGCTCACGCAGCCTCCCCTCATGCAGCCCACACCCTCCCCACCACGAGGGGTTTCGGAGGGGCTGAGCTGCCGCAGGGGCTGTGGGGCAGAAGGGAGTTCCCTGGGAAAACCTGCTGGCACTCAGCACGCCCAGGTGCTGAGGTTGCACAGGAAAACATGGCAAGCAAAAAAAACCACTGTGCCTAGCACTTCCCAGCAGCTCTCCCAAGCTGAACTGCGAAGACGTTTAATCGCCAGCTTGCCCGGTGTCTGCTGGCAGGAGCACTGCCTGTGGCAGGCACCAGCCCACCGACACACTCGGTGGATGGCAGGCGAGGAGTGGGGGCACCTCTCTCAGCCAGCCTGCAACCACAGCAAACAGCCCCGTGGAGCTGGGGCCTTAAAAAGGAAACCAAAAAACTCTGCATGTATAACCTACGGACACATCTACATATGCTCACAGGAGTTTGAAACGCGTTAGTACATTGGTGCTTGCAGACATCCCTTGAAGATGTACACTCGTTCCTTCTCTTTCTTCCCAAGCCTGTTTACTTGTCCTAATGAAAACCCGCAGCCTCTAAGGCTGCCTGGCACCACATCTGCTCAGCGAGTGCAGGAGTGGTCTCCAGAATCAAGTCTTTCTCTGCTATCTCTTATGCTAAGATCTGTGAAAAAACAACGTGTAAAGGAAAAAAAAAAAGAAGAAGAGAAAAAAAACTTTTGTCTGTGGATTCAAAAGAGCCCTCTTTATGCCAGATTCATCTACATTAAATTGGTCACGACCTTCCAGGTGTCTTTAAGGTTGAAGTGTTTGCTGGACCATTTAAAGCTCCTCTTGCGGGCTCCGGCGACCCTCCTGACATGGAGAGCCAGGCTTTTAAGAGTGTAGCCACCTTGTCAATGCTCAGAGGTCACTAATAGCCTGCCTTGGGCCTTCCAGCGGGTCGCGTTCGGCTTGCTAGCCCGACACAAAGGAACAGGAGAGGAAGGCTGGGGAGGGGGATAATTATCATTCTCCCCCCCACCCCTCCTCTCTCCCTCTCTCCAGGCTGAGAGTTATGCTCCATGTCACTGTGTTAATGCGCTTGCATCCAGGGAGACACATAATGCTCCTCTCAGCCCTGTTTATTAGTGAGATCCATTTGCGAAAGGCCCTTCTTTTGTACCACAATATGAATGTGCTTTGATGGCAAATAATTACGCTAGTCCTTTTGACATGAGGATCCACAGGCTGCCCTAGTTAAGCCAGTAATTAGCCTGTCCTCCTTTTTTTTTTATTATTGAGAAACTACAAATTATCCTCATATGAGCACTGGCCATTCCTTTTTCTCTTTTCTATTCTGCCTCCCTCTCTCCCTCTCTCCCTCTCCCTTGTATCTCTCAGCACTTTGGATAAGGGGAATGCAGCTGCACTAGAGCAAGATAAAGCTCCGCCATCAAGATGATGAACAATTTGGATGAAGAGGCTTCGAGATGAACACAAAAGCTGAAGAAGTGCGGCTGATGCAGCCCCGGACAGCTGAAGAATGCTGCAGTCTGCAGATGAATAGCCCTCATTTGTGAATATACAGATTTTCCATGATGAATAAAAACTGAGTGTAGGTCACAATAAATAAACTTTTTTTTCCCTTCTTCTTAAATAATAATTCAGGTTCCCGGCACCAAACAGCTGTAAATTGAAGGTTGTGCTTAGTTTTCTCAACTCTCAAAGGGGATAATTAAGCTAAGCTCATATTGTTTGATATATTAGTGTAATGATGAGCTACTATATTCTGGCTTGTTTCGAGTTATTTTAGTGGTTTTTTTTCCATTATCTTTTTTCTTAAATTACATTTCAAATACATTTTAAATGTAGAAACAGCATTTCTGAAACACAGTTGCCCTGTGTTTGGGTCTATCTGAAATGTATTCATATAACATTTAATTAAAAGATGCAACATCCCCTTTTCCCGAAAAAACATGGAGGTAAAAATATCAACGTTATTTGACTGGTCCTGACAATCTCACTCAACTGCTGAACCTTTATCCCTACTGGTGCAAGATAATTAGATGGGGTTGTGTTCTTTGTCAATGCAGGTTATGAACCTTCTGAAACTTCAGGACAGGTATTTCTTGGCAACCCATCTTGCCCCATATTTTTTCATAATTGCTTTCAAAGATCAGCAGAAGGCAAACAATTTCTGATTTTACCTGGATAAGAGGCTTCAACCAAACCAAGACACCACCGCTGAAGAACTTCTCTCCCTTTTTTCCATTTCTGTTTCTCTCCCCCGATCTGATGCCACCTTTAAAACAGCAGGCATGTGCAATATGGCAGACAGCAGAACCACCTGGCTACAAGCCAAAGCGAAACTGGGGTTTACCCTCCAACTGGTGGATGTCTTTTTTAGGATAGTTGACAAGGCTCTGGGGGAGATGCAAGGTTCTCCAAGAATTTTAAAATACCTGTAAGTCTAAGAGCCATCTTGGGAAGGAGAGTGAAGGAAGCTCATGAACATGAGCACAGGTGGAGGGCGATGGTCCCAAAAAGGCTCATAAAACCAGGGTATGCCATGTTAACAGTGCATCTGCTAAAGCAAATGGAACAGTCTTGTCCGGTTTCTATCTGCCTCAGACTGACTCTGATCAATTAATTTGTCTCTGAGGCAAGCTTTTGCATAAAGACACTGGAGAAGGAGTCGGAAGCCCTCTCACCTTGAGGGGCATTGCTGCCTTCACCCACCCACTGCACTCCATTGACCCACCAGTTGATACAGTCTCCAATGCATGAAGAGGAAAAGAAACCAGTGCAGGCCCAAGTATGTTTACACTTCTGAGAAGGAAGAGGCAGTAAAATGCAAGGGTTTAATTTTCCAGTGACTAGGTTTCAACCTGAAACCCACCCACAGTAGGACTGCGCACCAACAGCATTTTTAGCTTGTCTTTTTGCAAGCTAGAACCACAACAAGCCATTTCTTCTCCTAACTCAAAGCCCATAAAAAGTCTAAATATCCTCACCTCCTAAATACGCTAAAATACTGCACTATGGAGGATATTAGAGAACATGGAAATAAGTGAGCAATGTATAGCAATTTGACTTCAAGTTTTAATGTTGACTATAAACTTCTGCCAACCTACAGCAAACAGACTCTTCTTTTTGTCCATGTTTTGAGAACTAAATTTAAAAAACTGTGCTGTAAGGTTATTTTCTAAGGCTATGGCACAGCTTTATGACACGGTGAGTAGACACAGTGCAAATGTTTCAGAAAAGAATAAGAATATCCTACATCTTGGCCTGTTTCTGGAACCAATGTCAAGACACATGTTTTTTTATGGTTCAGAAATGTGTGTGAATTGTTCCTTTTATCTCTAGTTTGGGATCAAAGGGGAAACAGCCCCTCTGATATTTACAGCATGACTAGAAAGAAACTCCAGAAATCTTCCACCGAAGGCTGTTCCTACGAGGGTCACCAGTTGCTTTGTGCAGCCGAGCTGCTCGTGTGGGCTGGGTGAGCATTTGGGCGCTACACAGTGCTCTGCCAGCCCCAGCACCATCCCAGTTTCCAAATGAGGACTCCAAGCCATGCAACCAGTTGCTTGGTCTGCTCTGACTGGGAGGAAGCAACCCAAATGCAGAGGATTTCAGGGGGTTCAGGATTACATCCCCCATCAGCAAGGTCTGCACTAAAGCTTTGCTTGTAACCCACCACCCTCGTGCTCCTCCCATCTGGCAGCAGTGAGATTTGCCACAGATCAGCTGGTCCCAGCTTTCTTCCTATGGACATCCACCTCCACAACACACTATTCACAGCTGCATTAGGAAGACCAATTAATAGGAAATCACAGGCAAAGGAAAGCAAATTGTTTCTTTTTCCCCACCTGGGAGAAATTTCCCGTGGCAGTTCACTCCGAGACAGCGCTGCAGCACTGCCGATCGCAAGGCCATCAGAGACCACGAGTCTTTCCACCAGCTGCAAGGCAGTTCCTACCAGGTCATTCCTACGCTCAGTGAAAACTAAAACTCGCAGAGCTTTACAGTGCCGTGTATCAGAGAAAAGCACAGACTGTGCGCTGTCCCTAAGGGCCCCAACTCCCAGGGCCCTGCCAGTTCATTCACGGTGGCACTGATCGTGGTCAAACAGGCCTGGGTTATTGTCTAGGGCCCAACCAGCACTTACACCCATGATGGATTCCCAGTCATGCTCACGGTAACAGCTGAACATTTATTAACTCTTTTCTCACTCATTATCCCCCCCCTTAAAAGGGTGCTCACAGCAAAACCAGGATCAATAGTTCAGAAAGATTTTTTATTCGACAGCTGTGTAAAAACTATGCCTTTAATTTGTATATAGCCCTGGAAAGAGCGAGTTATGCCAATTAAAGACTTCAACATCTATGAAGTTATAATTCATATTGCTGATAGGACCCTGAATTCCCCAGGGCTGCACTGTGCCAGGGCCTGCCCGTGCCCATCAGTAGGCAGGAGGAGACAGCTCCTGCTCTGGAGGCTGCAATTCCAGCACGCAGCGGGAGACAAACCGTCAAGAAGTCAGGAGGGGCTGAGGACCAGGTGAAGGGGAAAAAAACCTGTCCTTCCATAATAAATTCAGCCTCAGTTTACGCTGTTATAGGATTTCAATTTTTTCAGATTATGCCATCTGATGTAAGAATCATGTGCTCAGTACAACCACTGCTCTTCCTTGCCTCTCCCAGAAGAGCTGACGGAGGTAAAAGGCACTCGTACCCCAGCGGGAAGCCCCGCTCTCACATTCAAAAGTTAAGACTCACCCAAGGGATCATCAATCAGTAACTCACTTTAAAATTCTCTTTAAAATGTTTTACTAGCTCACTTTACTTGGCATTTTTATCACTATTTATATCTCTAAAGCAGTGATATAATTAGTAAAGCTATTAATGTTTCTTATGTTTAGCCTTACAAAAGCCACAAATATCTATAAATCTGGCTTACAGCAAAATAAATAATGACAATAATTCTGTCAAGCATCAATATAATTTGCTGGACAGCATTGTGTAAACCAAGCAAATATCTGAACCATTAATGAGCTTAATCTGTGCCATTCAACTGCCCCTCCAGTAAATTGTTCTGCAGGCCAGAGAGGAGCATTCAGGTTAGTTACTTTGCTAACTTCCCTCCTCTGCTGGCATTCACTTTCCTACGAAAGTGAAGTGGCCTGACTTTACCCAATCCTAAAGGAGAACCAATGCCAAACACTCTCCTACCACTTCAACAAAGCTCCTCCCGAGACCAAAATTCCTATGAAATGTGTGAGATAGGGTTTTATCCCACCCTTGTGAAACCTTGAGAGCTCAGAGATACTCATGTTCTGCACAGATCCAGGTTCTTTCAGGAGAAAAAACACCAAGAAGACCACCTTCCTTCTCCTATCTCTCCATCCAACAGTCAGTTTTCAGCAGTGAGGCATTCACTCAGAATACTGCAGTGTCAGGTATCAGTCTGCTCTGCGTGTTTCAAACCACAACACGAATCCAGACCCCAGCATCCCCGTGTTTTTTCCGCTAGGGCTGGGCTCTCTCATGTAAACCCACATTCATACTTCAGGCAGAAGGAACTTCATCTCCAAAACATCAAACCAGTATGCTGAAAAGTCCTGCTTTTTATCATATTGTCTGTTCCTGATACGGGGATTTATGTGGAAAACACCTGAACAGCTCAAGCCTCCAAAACTTTGAACCACGGCACGAGGCACCCTTTGTTCTCCCCATACCCTGTTTCTTGCACTACTACTGGTTTTCCACATATGCGCAAACAGCAGAAAGCTTAGACCACACATTGGCATTTGCAAAGCAAAAATAAAGGAAATTCCCTTTCTACACTGCCTCTAACCCCATAAAGAGGATTGCTCCCTTCGTCAATGAGGTATTTAGACATGCCCCAAATTCCCTATGCATGCCTAGATCTACCAAAACCCAGGCAAAACTGTTATAAAATGCTATAAAATGTCATAAAATGCTAGAAGAATACCTTGTGTTTTTGCCTTCTGTATCTAAATATCATTGGAAGGTGCAGGAGCACCTGCAAAATCAGGGCACCAACATCTCTGACAAATTCAAAACACCAGTGGCCAAGCACCCTACAACCTCAGGGCAGTTTCCAGGGTTTGGGGGAAGAAACCATAAAGAGAAAAGGCCTTGTGACTGGTCTCCATGTCACGGAGGCTGGAGACCAAGCTGGGCTGACCTTC
Source organism: Cygnus olor (assembly GCF_009769625.2). NCBI lineage: Eukaryota > Metazoa > Chordata > Aves > Anseriformes > Anatidae > Cygnus > Cygnus olor. The sequence continues at coordinate 117,359,642 of NC_049171.1, read as the reverse complement.
AGCAGCCCATAGAAAAAGTGTAAATGCTGATCTAAATACAAAAATACTATCCAGAGCATTACCATTTTCAATAACAAAATAAATGTCTACGCTCACGAGCACTGAGTAATAGGCCTTTTAAGTAAAAGTATTAGAAGAATATATCAGCTATAAGATATAATACCAGCAACTACTACCACAGGATGGGCATTTTTAACTTTCACTCTAAAATGACTGGATGATAAGAGAGTACAATATATATTTTGAATTCAGGGTGAGAAGATCTTTTTAATATAAGTGTTTTATGATGTAGTCATACATCATTTCTAACTACAATGCTAAACAAAACACAATCCTTTTCTGAAACATAGATAATGATGGATTTTTGTTATTCTATTTTATTCCGTAAGATAATTTTTCAACCCAAACTTATTTTATTGATGGCATAAGAAGGTTCCAGTATATCTTTTTCATATCAGAGACAGTTTCATGAAAACTCTGAGCTAAAATTCAAGTGTTATTACAGAGGAAGAATTTTTGGATACATGATCGTTTATTGGCATAGTCCCCCACAATGGAATTAATGGAGATTAAAAGGAACAGGTATGTTCTGCTGATTGCTTTGACACTTGAAAACCCCTCTGATCTCAGAGCAGGAGTTTTGTGGGTATTATTGTAATAATGGGGATCTTGGAAGAAAGGAGGTGGATAAGCAGAAGGGAACTAAATCCAATAATGTTTGTACTGTCACAAAGCCAGGATGGTTTGGGATATGATTTAATCCTATGGAACAGGCCTACCCAATACTCCTAAGAAAGAGATAAACAAATAAATAAATACAGTAAAACAGAAGTATATCTGCAAAGTAAAATCCCTCGCCTTTCCCTTGGCAATTTTTTTCCAGCTCTAAAACTCGCCATCAATTTGGCTGTGTGCTGAGAAAGAATCCCAACAAATTGCTGCCTAGTTCCTTTTATAGTCTCAGTGAAACATGACATCCAAGGAATTGCCTGTGCTTTGTGTTTCTTTGCTTGTTTGCTTTCCTGTGTACTACCAAAGCAGATTGTGTCAGTACCTAGAAGGAACAAAAATATTTTAAATACTGACTACTGCAAAAATATGAAACACCTTTTTTAGTACTTGGTTCAAACAGAAGAATAGAAGGAAGGAAAATGGTACATACCCAGGCATTTCCCACCACTTCAGAGATGTAGATGGCTGTTCACTGCACCATTCCCTTCCAAAGTACCTTACAGTGTCTACCTCAATAAAATTCCCCCCAAAATCTCTTGTCCAAGAGGCAATAGGCTTGACTTGCTTATGCTGACACAACAGCCTTTATCAAAAAAAAAAAGATCTAACATTTTCTGTTTGGGAAAATAACAGTGGTGTGAAGTTGCACAAATTACATCATACCTATGTGTTTCCAGAAAGTCTGAATGAAGCACCCCAAATTATTACACCCGCTGTAGTTTAGAAGTCAGTGGAGCAATGCCGAGATATACCAACCGATGATCTGGCCCATTACAGACATCATCTTACACCGCTGCTCACTGGGTCTGCCTGCCCCACGCAAAGCCACCCGAGCAAGCTCTGAGTTGAGCTGCTTTGGGCAACCACCTCCGTCTCACCCACAGCCCTCGTGGGGCTGTGCTGGCCATCCCACCAAGGCTTTCCACCCAACTCACTTCTCTGTGTCAGAAAAAGTCACGTCCCAAGCTGTGGATCGGAGGTATCCCTTCATTCACTGTCCTCCCCTGATCATTCCCAATTATTGTCCCCTTTATAATACGGTAAATAATACTTGTTTTTGACAGGTCAAACTGTTCTGCATGTACCAGGTGGGCAAACCTTTGCAGTGAAACCTCTGGCAAACAGCAACTTGACAGTGGGCTGTCCCAGATCATGCCAGGGACCAAGGCTACAAACTGGTTAAAAGGAAGATTGTTCGCATGGCCTAAGGGTAAAAAGGTAAAGCTCAATTTCAGAAGCATTTTTAGAAGATGAAACTGAAGTCCAATCAGCATGTAAATGCCAAGGAGGCAACAACTTCTTCTCATCTGCTCCACTTGGAGACCTACCACCAGCCTCAACCTCTTTTATAGCAACACAGATCTGTATGGGGATTATGTTCAGCTGAGATCTACCATGTCACAGACTTGCACTTCACAGATAAAGATATAAACCAAAGAAAATTTATAACGAGAGGCGGGTGAGCTCCACCACCAGCAGCCAGAGACTGTCTCCGCTGTTTAATAAGGTTAAAAATAGTTTGATGGGAAGCACTGGAGCAGAGGACTGTGACACATCTGCAGCAGAGACCCAGGGCCTGCTTTTATAGCAGTTTAATAAAAAAAACAGGCCTGTAGTTGTTCTTGTTTTGAGTTCTTACACTAACCACTTTGTCTATATACCTCCTGAAGCTTTTGGCTGTGGTGCGTAATCAGAACAATAGCTCAGAAGAAGCCAGCAGTCCTGGTTACAATTAGCTGGGACTATTTTAACTACCTGTTGGGTTGTTATAGGTTTAAGAAGGACTGACTGGTGAGAAGAGGGTTCTGGCAAAACTGCCTCTGCTGACTTAAGGAGACCTTTGGATTTATTTTATTTTGAACTTCAACATCATGGTTTGGAAAGGCTGTTTTTGAAAACCGAGATTGTGGTTCCCTCTACATTTTTGCATTCTCTTTTATGACTCTTAGGTCTCCAAGGCAGCCTATATTCCTTCTTCATACACAGTGGCCAGCACAACAGCATCCTGTCCCTGGCTGGCCTCACAGCTCAGTCGGAACAGAAATAAAAAACAATCTGAAGAACAAGTGAATCAGACATCAGCATGAACTTTTCCTAAAGCCTGGATGAACACCCCCACACCACCCTCCCACCCCTATGAAATCCACAAGGGAAAGCCTGAATGCATTAAACAAAAAGTTGTTAAAAAACTAAATGTGACAGAAGCTCCCTTTCAAATAAAAGGCAGCAGAGACTGAACTGCGAGAGTCCTGGTTATAAATAAGCTTTCGTTATCTATTGACCCCAGTTTATTCTTTATGGTATGCAGAAAGCAAAAGATTTAACTTACGGCAACAGGAGCAGAGATTTGCAGGTGGGTGCTGTGGACAGACTCATCCTGTGGAGGTGTGGGGAGGGAGTTCTGACCATGCTTGGCAAGAGGCTGCGGTGGACTTTGCAGCACAAGAGCGCAGCTACTCAGCTAATTGGAGAAGATAAAAGGCAGGTTTTTATGAGACAGTCACTGTCATTATCACAAATGAAGGATAAAAACTTGAGCAGCTATATCCCATTTTATCACAGGGAAGTCTCAGAAGGAAAAAAGAATTATCAAAATTTTAGATTGTTCCATTTAACTGCAAGAAAACTATGTTAATGTAACCTTAAAGGTTTAACTAAAACCTATGAAATCAAGGCAAATCAGAGTTCAGGCCTCAGCTTCTTCCCTAACCCACCTGTAGCCCCTGGACCACGCAGGCCACAAATGCTGCCTGTTTGCGGACACCATCTCATGTGAGCACAGCAGAAGAAGGGTGGGTGGACCCTCACAGATATGTAATTTTGCATCTGTACTTTGAAGTTATATGTTGTGTCTCTTGCGCAGAGATTTCAGGTGGTTGCATTTTCTTGTGTATAAGGATTTCCTCACCACAAAGAGACATACAGGGAGCCCATACTGCTGATTCTTGAAACCCCAACAGCAGCACCCAGCTCATCCTTGCACCTCTACTAATACATACCAGAAGTTGGTTCACTTTCAAGTATAAGCAGTTGATCAATTTTTATTTTAACATTATTTCCCAGCTTGCTGAAACACCAGATTTTTAATGGCCCAAAGAGACAAATGCCAGTCTCACCCCAAGGAGGCCTCAATTTAAGTTGCAAACCCGATGCATTGCACTAGGAGGGTAAACCAAACTTCCACAGTGGCACAGCAAGACGATGTGCAAATCTCAGCAGCTAAATTTGTTATTAAAATAGCTATTTTTGGTTCTTATCAGATGAGAAAGATGAAAGAGGAGACTCTGAAAGAAATATATGAAGAAGGCAATGTCTTGGATGGTCAGAACACTGATGTAATCTCCAGTGCCATAACAGGGTGTGAACAAGTCTACAGGGCAAAATGTACATCCCTGTGCTGTTCATGAGAAGAAAAATAGCCCTTAGAGCTACACACAAAGTCTTACAATTTCTGTTTTTTTTTCTTTTTATGATTTACTTCTTGTCATGAAAATGTAAAAGCAATAAACAGTTTATCCATCAACAAATCCAATATAGAACTTCACTTCCCAAAGCACAGCCACAACTGAGTTAAAGAAGTGCTGTCAAAGCATCCCAGACCAAATCTTTCTGAACTTCTCAATTCTCCAAATTTAAGTGGAAGCCAGACTGATTTCTAAAAGCACAAATAAAAATAAAATAAAAAAACGCCTATAATTCTTTCTGTCCCTGAAACCTGCTACACCAGAGCCTGAGCAGGCAGCAAGAAGCACATGCTTTAATGGCCAAGTTTAAAAAGCGCTGAAAGTCTGGGTTTCTAATGAAAATACTGACAGACCCTTAACTATACAGCAGCGCTCGCAGGCGCCACCATAATAACCATTTAAGCCCTCTTTTCTCAGAAAGGCTTGGCCCAGCCAATGAGGGAGGAGTAAACAGGGCTGGTAAGTTAATGACCTTTGAGCATTAGCAGATGGCCTTTTTACGAGCACAGATTAGCAGAACATGGGAGTTTTTAATGGCCACTAACAGGTGCCAATGCTGCTTTTCTCTCTATCCTTACCCACAGCCAGTAAAGTGCAGACCGACTTCAAACTGCATCTCCACTCCCACCCCATCCCTTCTTCTGTGTTTACAGCACAGTTTCTTGGATGACAGAGCAATGCACATCCCACACCAACCTGCAAACATTGTGGGTTACCAAAACCAAACAAGAGCGCCTCACCTCTGGAAGATGGCTCCCTCAGCTGCCACCCTCACACTGTCGCTTTGCTGGCACATGCAGCTAAAGGGCAACCGCCAAAATGGCCACCCCATTCTTTCTTGCACCAGGGAAGCTGTAAAACAGCCATGGCCTCCAAAAGCACTCAAAAAGAGGGAGGCAAACCAACCCTGTGTTATTTATAACATAGTTATCTCACCAGCTTCGCCTCTGACAGCCTCCCTGCTCCCTTTCCAGCCCACCTCCCTCACCAGGGCCCTTCCTGATGCTCCCTTCCCTGGCTCCGCCCTGGCCAGGAAATACTTCCTCTCACAACTTCACCCTGGCCCTGCAACAATCCAGAAGTGCACTGGGACTGAGGGCAATTACCAAACTGGCTTCTCTGCATTTATCTCTGTGGGTGGGTTGGCAAAAATCCTTCTAATTAATCTTGGATGCTGCATGATCAGACACAACCCGGGGTTTGGGGCCTTCAAGGCCGACTGGGCCCACTCGAGCACTGGAGAGCATGCATGGCAGCTGGGTGCAGGCAGGCCCTGGTGTCAGCTCCCGGTCACACCTCAGCTTTGGGGTTGTTGAAGGAAAGCTCAGGCTCTGGGGCTGATACTTCATCGCCTCTGTTGCCCAAATCCTCTGGCACCAGCCTGTGGGATGGGGTGAAACCAGCACCCGAAAGAAGATGCTCAGCCTGTGTGCGAGTCCCCACAGACTGGTCCTACACACACCATTTATTGTCACTTTTCGCACAGCACTTCTGCGTCTAGTGAGACATAATACATGTGATTCTCAGTGGGCATTTAAGGGAAATAACAGGAAATTTGGCATTTAGGAAGAAAACAGGAAGAGCATACCTAGAGGAACAGATTCCAGTATCCTCAGAAGCTATGACACTTACCTTCAGGAAAATGTTCCTGCTCACGGCTAAAAATGCTCTCTGAGCCGCTCCCTGGGCCTGTCCTCTCCATAACACCCATTTCTGGGCCTCCTGCTTTCTACAGGTTTCCACACTCTGAACCTCCCAGTCCAGAGGCCTCCACAGGCTGGGTCTGGCACTCCCTGGGCCTCAGCTCTCTGGCCTTCACTCTCTCACATCCTGCTCTCTTAGCCTCCATGCACCAAGTCTCCCATTCTCTATGCATCCACTCCTTGGCCTTCCACTCCTTCACCTTCCCACTCTCTCAGCCACCAACTCCCTTGGTCTGCACTCACTGGACCTGTACTTGCTGGAAAGCAGTTTGCTGGGGGCAAACACTATGAGGCTTCCCCTTTCTGGGCTTTCCTCCACTGTGCCTTCCACTCTCTGGGCCTTCCATTCTCTAAGCTTCAATTCCCTGGGCCTCCAATTCACTGCTCCTGGCATGCCTTGGGCCTCTCATTTGGGATTTCCCACTTGCTGAGCCTCCCTTCTCTGGGCTTCCTATTCACTGGGCCTCTACTCTTTGGGCCTGCCGCTAAGTTGGCCTCCAAATCACTTGGCTTCCCACACACTGAGACTGCCACTCTAAGTCTTCCACTCTGAAACTCTATTCTCTGGGCCGCCCACTGACTTGGCCTCCCAAGTTCAGCCTCCCACACTATCATCCTCAACTCTCTGGGCCTCTACAGTCTAGGTCTCCCATTCACAGGGCTTTCCAGTCTCTGGGACTCCCATTCATTGTGTCTCCCACTCTGAGACTTCCACTCTGAGCCTCCCACACACTGGGTTTCCTGCTCTCCTAGCACCCTGCTCTCTCAGACTCCTGCCTCCAGGGCATCTACTCATTGCGCCTCTTGCTCACTCAACAGCTAATCCTCAACTCCTATTCTGTCTCCTAGCCTCTTGGCTTCCCACTCAGCCTCCATTCTCTCAGCCTCCAAATATCAGACTCCCATTGTCTCACCCTTCCACTCTCTGGGCCTCCAAATATTGGTTTCCAGTCTTTGGCATCCCACTGTTTGGGCTTGCACTTTCTTGGCCTCTCACTCTCTGGACTTCACACTCTCTCAGCCTCACACTGGCTTGGCATCCCACTTTCTAGCCTCTCACTAATTGAGTCTCTGTTCTCTGGCCCTTCTACTCAGCCTCCAACTCTCAGCCTCGGCTGTCCTGGCCTCTAACTCTGTCTTCTCACACACTGGACCTCGCATTCTGGGCATCCCACTCTCTTGGCCTCCACTCTATGGGCCTCCCACTATGGGGCTACTATTTTCTGAACCTCCTATGTGTTGGGCCACCCACTCACTTGGCTTCTTGCTCTCTTGGCCTCCCATCTCCCTGGGCCTCTTATTGTCTCAGCTTCTTCTCTCAGGGACTCCCATTCTCTCAGTCTCCACTCTCTGGGCCTCCACTTTGGACCTTCCACTCAGCCTCTAGCTCTCAGCATACATTCACCGGGCCTCCCAGTCTCTGAACTTAGAACTTTCATAGCATCCCTCTCTCTCAGACTCCTGCTTGCTGGACCTCTACTCTCTGGGTCTCCCACTTAGCCTCTAACTCTCAGCCACCCACTCTAGGCCTCCAACTCTCTTGGCTTCCAACACACCAGGCCTACCACTCTCTGGGACTCCCACTCTCTCAGCTTCAGTCTTACCTGGCCTCCCAGTCTTCTCCAATGCCCTCAGCTACTACTCTCTAAGCCTCCCAATAGTGGAGCCCACTCGCTGCACCTTGTCATTGGACATCCACTGTCCTGGCCTCCCAGTATTGTTCTCCCATTCTCTCAGCCTCCCACTTGCTGGACCTCCCACTCTTTCAGCCTGTGCTCTCTGGGCCTCCACTCTCTAAGCCTCCCACTCACTCAGCCTCACAGTCTCCCTGCTTGTCACACACTGGGCTTTCAAGTCTCTACACCTCCCAAATTTACATACTCCACTTTCTATATGCCTCACAATCCCTGGACCTCCCAGTCTACCAGCCTCAACAAACTGGGCTTCCCATTTTCTGGATCTCCACTGACTGAGCATCTCAGTTACTCAGCCTCCCAGTCTCTTGATCTCCCAAATGCTGGGCCTCCACACTCTCACTTGGCCTCTCACTTTCTCAGCCTCCACTCCAAGGTCTCCCACTCTGAACCTCTGTCTCTCTCTGCTTTCACTGTGCCTCCAAATACCAGCCACCCACTCTCTCAGCCTACACTCTCATGATTTCCCAGTCATGCAGCCTCTGATCCCTAGGCCTCTCCTTCACTCAGCCTCCCATTAACAGCTTCCAAGTCCCTGGGCCTCCCCCTCCCTGGTTGTCCCATTCTTGCATCCTCATAATCTCTGGGCCTCTCACTCTCTCAGCCTTCAATCTATAGGACTGCAAATCTGGGACACCATCTCCCTCAGCCTCCACTTTTGGTCTTCCACTCACCCAGCCTCTACTCCCTAGGTCTGTAATCCCTGGGCTTCCTATTCTCACAATACCTGGGCCTTCAACTCTCTGCATTTCCTAAAACTGGCTTCCTACTCTTGATCTCCCACTCAGGACCTGCACTTAAGGGGCCTCCACTATCTGGGTCTTGACTTGCTGGGCCTCCACGATAGACCTTCCACTTCCTCAGCCTTCATCTCTCTCTCAGCATGCTGCTCTCTCTGCCTCTCCTCTAATGACCTCCCAGTCTCAGCCTCCTCTTCCTGGACCTCTCCTTCACTCACCTTCCTATTAACAATGAATAAATGTCCTTGCCAATCCACCCCCCACCCTGCCCTGCCCCACTCCACCCGCATGCCTCCAACTCTTTCAGCTTCCAATCCAGGTCACCCCTATTGGGAGCGTCCAACTCTCCTGGACACCACTCTAACAGATTCCAAATATCAGCTTCCCACTCTCTGAGCCTCCACTATTGACATCTCCCCCTAACCCAGGCAGTATTCCAATGGCCTCTAATCTCTGCCTCCAATTTTATGACCTCCCTCTCTCACAGCCTCCACTCCCTTGGCCTCTAAGTCCTTGGCCTTCTACTCCTTTGGCCTCCCACTCTCTCAGCCTCCAATTTACATAACCTACATCTTTCTTGGCTTCCCTCTTTCTCAGCCTCCACTCTTATGACCTACCAATCTTGCAGCCTTCCAGTTACATAACCTATATTTTTCTTGGCTGTCCTCTTTTTCAGCCTCCACACTCATGACCTCCCACTCTCACAGCCTCTATTCCCTTGGCATCTAAACCTTAGCATCCAATCCTTTGGCCTCCAACTCTCTCAGCCTCCAATTGCTGGGCCTCTGCTCCCTGGACCTCCCACTCTCCAAACCTACATTCTACTTAACGTCCACCTTTCTGGGCATCACTCATTCTCAGCCTCAACTCTTATGACCTCACATACTCACAGCCTCTACTTTCTGCACCTCTAATCCATGTGCCTCAAACTCGCCCAACCTCCATTTTACTTAACTTCCATATTTTTTGCCTTCCCTCTTTCTCAGCCTCCACATTCTGACCTCCCACTCTAGCAGCCTGCAATTACTGGGCCTCTATAACCTGAGCCTCCCACTCATTCAGCCTCCCATTTTCCTTAATATCTATTCTTCTTGCCAGGCCTCTTTCTCAGCCCCCACTCTTATGACCTCCCCCTCTGACAGCCTTCACTCTCTAGGCCTCCCAATTTTTCTGGCTTCCTCTTTTAATCACACTGGATTATTATTTGCATCCTTCTATCTCAGCCTCCACTCTTATGACCTCCCACTCTCCCAGCCCCCTCCCCCACTCTCTGGGACTCTAGTGCCTAAGCCTCTCACTCTTTCGTCATCCAATTTACTGAACCTCCATTTTTCTTCTCATGCCTCTTTCTAAGCCTCTACTCTTATGACCTCCCGCTCTCCCAGCCTCCACTCCCTGGGCATCTGTTCCCTGGACTTTCCAGTCCCATTGCCTCCCGCTCTTTCGGCCTCCCATTTCCTTAACCTCCATCACTTTTGCCATCCCTCTTTCTCAGCCTCCACTCTTATGCCTTCCCACTCTCCCAGCCTCCCCTCCCTGGGCATCTGTTCCCTGGACTTTCCAGTCCCATTGCCTCCCGCTCTTTCGGCCTCCCATTTCCTTAACCTCCATCACTTTTGCCATCCCTCTTTCTCAGCCTCCACTCTTATGCCTTCCCACTCTCCCAGCCTCCACTTGCTGGGCCTCTACTCGCTGAGCGTCCCACTCATTCAGCCTCCCATTTTCCTTAACCTCTATCTTTTTTGTGATCTCTCTTGCTCAGCCTCCACTCTTATAACCTCCCACTATTCCAGCCTCTCATTGGTAGGCCTCTATTTCCTGAGCCTTCTGATCTCTCAGCCTCCAATGTAATTAACCTCCATCTTTCTTGGCATACCTTTTTCTCAGACTCCACTCTTATGACCTCCAATGATCCCAGCCTCCACTCTCTGGACCTCTAGTCCTGGCCTCACGCTATTTCAGCCTCCCATTTTCCTTAACCTCCATCCTTCTTGCCAGGCTTCTTTCTCAACCTCCACTATTATGACCTCCCCCTCTGCCAGCCTCCACTCTCTGGGCCTCCTAATTATTTTGGCCTCCCATTTAATTAACCTTGAGTTTTCTTTTCAGCCCTCTTTTTCAGCCTCTACTCTTCTGTTCTCCCACTCTTCCAGCCTCCAATTGCTGGGCCTCTATTCCGTGAGCATCCCAGTCTTTCGGCCTCCAATTTACTTAACATCCATCTTTGTCATCCCTCTTTCTCAGCCTCCACGTTATTACCACCCACTCTTCCAGCCTCTACTCTCTGGGCCTCCTAGTTATTTTTGGCCTCCCATTTAATTAACCTTGATTATTCTTCGCATCCCTCTATCTCAGCCTCCACTCTTATGACCTACCACTCTCCCAGCCTCCAATTACTGGGCCTCAGTTCCCTGAGCCTCCCAATCTTTTGGTTTCTGATTTACTGAACCTCCATTTTTCTTCTCATGCCTCTTTCTCAGCCTCCACTCTTATGACCTTTCCCTCTGCTGGCCTCAACTCTCTAGGCCTACTAATTATCTTGCCCTCCATATAATTAACCTTCATTTTTATTCTCATCCCTCTTTCTCAGCCTCCACTCTTATGACTTCCCACTCTCCCAGCCTCCAATTCTTGGGCCTTGATTCCGTGAGCACACCACTCTTTCGGCCTCCCATTTCCTTTACCTCCATCTTCTTTGTCATCCTTCTTTCTCAGTCTCCACTCTTATGACCTCCCACACTTCCAGCCTCCACTCTCTTGGCCTCCCATTTTTTGGCATCACATTTACTTACCCTTAATTTTTCTTTGCATTACTCTTTCTCAGCCTCCACTCTTATGACCTCCCACACTTCCAGCCTCCACTCTCTTGGCCTCCCATTTTTTGGCATCACATTTACTTACCCTTAATTTTTCTTTGCATTACTCTTTCTCAGCCTCCACTCTTATGACCTCCCACTCTCCCAGCCTCCACTTGCTGGGCCTCTATTCCCTGAGCACCCCACTCTTTTGGCCTCCAATTTACTTAACCTCCATCTTTCTTGGCACACCTTGTTCTCAGCATCCACTCTTATGACCTCTGATGCTTCCAGCCTCCACTCTCTGGACCTCTAGTCCTCGAGCCTGCTGCTATCTCGGCCTCCCATTTTGCTTAACCTCCGTCCTTCTTGGGAAGCCTCTTTCTCAGACTCCACTATTACAGCCTCCCCCTCTGCCAGCCTCGAATCTCTGGGCCTCCTAATTATTTTTGGCCTCCCATTTAATTAACCTTGATTTTTCGTCTCATCCCTCTTTCTCAGCCTCCACTCTTATGACCTTCCCCTCTGCCAGCCTCCATGCTCTAAGCCTCCTAATTATTTTGTCCTCCATATAATTAACCTTCATTTTTATTCTGATCCCTCTTTCTCAGCCTCCATTCTTATGACCTCCCACTCTCCCAGCCTCCAATTGCTGGGCCTCTGTTCCGTGAGCATCCCAGTCTTTCAGCCTCCAAATTACTTAACATCCATCTTCTTTGTCATCCCTGTTTCTCAGCCTCCGTGTTATTACCACCTACTCTTCCAGTCTCTACTCTCTGGTCCTCTATTCCTTGAACCTCCCACTAGCTCAGCCTCCCATTTTCCTTAATGTCCATCTTCTCGCCAGGCCTCTTTCTCTGCCTCCTCTCTTATGACCTCCCCCTCTGATAGCCTCCACTCTATGCTTCCCATTTTTTCTGGCTTCCTCCTTTAATCATCCTTGATTATGCTTTGCATCCCTCAGTCTCAGCTTCCACTATTATGACCTACCACTCTCCCAGCCTCCAATTACTGGGCCTCAGTTCCCTGAGCCTCCCAATCTTTTGGCTTCCAATTTACTGAACCTCCATCTTTCTTGGTGTCCCTCTTTTTCAGCCTTCACCTTTATCACCTCCCACTTTCCCGGCCTCCAATTGCTGGGCCTCTATCCCCTGAACCTCCTGCTATCTCAGCCTCTCATTTTCCTTAACCTCCATCTTTCCTGGCATCTCTTTTTCTCAGCCTCCACTCTTATGACCTCCCACGCTCCCAGCCTCTACTTTCTGGACCTTTAGTCCATGGGCCTTACACTTGCCCAACCTCCATTTTACTTAACCTCCATCTTTCTTGGCATTCCTCTTTCTCAGTCTTCTCTCTTATGACCTCCTAGTAACTCAGCCTCCACTCCCTGGGCCTTACTGTTTTTTCTCCTCCCATTAATGATCTCCAACTTTCTAGGCCTCCCCTTCCCAGGCCTCCCACTAATACATCTTTCACTTTCTCAGCCTCTACTCCTTGGGCCTCCCACTCTGGGCCTCAGTCTCTCTCAGCCTGTACTCTACCAGCCTCCCAGTATTAGCCTCCCAGTCACCCAGCCTCTTCTCCCTGGGTCTCCCACTTTTGGTCTCCATTTCCGCACCTCAACTCACTGGACCTCCACCTGAGATCTCTCATTTCCTCAGTCCCCCACTGTCTCAGTCTCCACACTCATGACCTCCCAATCAATCAACCTCTGCTCCCTGAACATCTTCTTAACTCAGCCCCCCATTAATTGTCTCCAAATCTGGGCCACCATCTCTCTCAGCCTCCACTAACTCTAGCCTTGAAATATTAGCCTCCCACTTCCTCAGCCTCCATTTCCAGTGCCTCCCACTCTGGGCCTCCATCTTTCTTAGACTCCACTCCACCAGCTGCCAAAAATTGGCCTCTAATTCAGCCACCCTTCACTTTCTGGGCCTAGATTCACTAAGGTTCCCATTCTCTTGGTCTCACACCTCATGGGCCTCCCACTAAGACAGTCTTTCACTTTCTCAACCTCTGCTCCAGAAGCCTCCCACTCTGGGCCTCTACCTCTCTACCAGACTCCAGATATCAGTTTTACAATCACACAGCCTCCACTATTTGGGCTTCTAATCCCTGCACCTGCCATTCTCTTGGGCTCCCACTCCCTGGGCCTCCACTTACTGGGCCTCCCAATTTTGGCCTCCCACTCTGGGCTTCACTATTTAGACCTCAACTCACTGGTCCTCCACCCTAGTTCTCCCATTTCCTCAGCCTCCATGTCTCTCATCATCCCGCTCTTTCAGTCCCCACCCTTGTGACCTCCCAGTCAATCAGCTTCTATTCCCTGGGCAGCTCCTTCACTCAGCTTCCTATTTATTACCAACCTCCAAATCTCTAGGCCACCATCTCCCTCAGTCTCCACTCTTCCATTCTTGAATTATCAGCCTCTCTCATCCTCCAGTCTTTTGGCTTCCCACATATCCAGCCTCCATCCTGTTGGCCTGTAATCTCTGGGCTCCTATTCTCTTGACCTCCCAGGCCGTAGGTCTCCACTCTCTGTCCAATATGGCTCTCCTAATACTTGTCTCTCACTTTATCTCCTGCTTATTTGGCATCTACTATCTGTGCCTTGACTTGCTGAACCTCCATGCTAGGCCTCCCATTTCTTCAGCCTTCATTTCTCTCTGCATCCTTCTCTCTCTGCCTCTACTACAATGACCTCCTAGACACAGCCTCCTCTCCCTTTACCTCTCCTTTACTCAGCTTCCCGTTAATGACCTTCAGATGTCTAGGCCTCCCAGTCCTTCAGCCTCCACTCCTTCAGCCTCCACTCCCTCCTATTCTGGGCTCCCATCTTTCTCAGCATCCACTCTCACAGCTGTCAAGTATCAGCCTCCAAATCACCCTGCATTCAGTCCCTGAGCCTAGACTCTCCAAGCCTCCTATTCTCTCAGCTTCCAACTTTCTGGGCCTCCGCTCTCTGTACCTCCTAATATTTGCCTCCCATTTTTGATATCTCTATCTGGGCCTCCACTATCTAGGCCTGCAACAATTGGCCTCCTACTCCATAGACCTCAAACTCACTCAGCATCCATTCATGGGACCTGCACTCACTGAACCTACTGCTTTCTTCTACTTTCTTCTTCACTCCTCTAATGTTTAAGCCTCCAAGCCAACCTCCCAGTCTCTTGGCCTCCCACATACAAGATCTCCAATTGAGGGCCTCCCACTCTCTCGGACTCTGATTTACTGAGCCTCTTCTCTTGGGGCCTTCCACTTAGCATCTAACTCAGCCTCCCACAGACTGAGTCTCCAACTCTGGGCCCTACACTCTCTTGGCCTCCGATTTCTGAGCCTTCCACTCTCAGCCTCCTAGTGTAAGCTTCCATTCTCTTGGCTTCCCAGTTGCTGTGCCTCCAACTGCCTGGGCCTCCTAGTCGATGGTTCTGTACTCTCTGGGCCTTCCACTCATCCTGTAACTCCCTGTTGCCCACTTGCGGGGCCTCCCACTGTTAGTCTCCAATTCTCTCAGCCACCACTCTCCGGGCCTCTACTCTCTAGGCCTTTCACTTGCTGGGCCTTTATTGTGTTGGAGACAGTGCTGTAAGACCTGAACAAGACATAGCTGCATAATGTCTTTACTGCAACAGAAAGGTGAAGCCCTTCAGAAACACATACAAAGACTGAAAGCATTTATTGACACTTCTAGTGAATAAAAAGAGTCAGCAGCTGCCCTCTTTCTTAACAATGGCTGATTTGGGGAACCAGCACCTTTTTGTGGTTTTTCCTTAACTCCAGCAGAGGAGTACAAAACGGTAGTAAAACAATGCAAGAACAGTGGTCCTCCAAGAAAGATGAAATACGTCAACCTCTTATTTTTCAATAGGAAAAAAAAAACAACCTTGGTACAAACTCAGGATGAAACTATAAAAGAGCCTGTGAGTAATAGAAGGTTGAAGTACCGATCTTACAATTATGTTCTCTCATTAGAGAGAATATATTATGGCTGGGATTTGGGACAAAACACCAGGGAAAGGGGTTGGAAAACTCAAAAAAAAAAAAAAAAAGAAAGAAAAAAACACCTTGATAGAACAATTAAAATTTGCCACACAAAGGAATTAATCCTGTCCAGAATGGAGTTCCTGGAAAGCAGCACTGTGAGATGTTTCATACAAACTACTGCAAGAAAGAAGTCCCAAGTCAGGAAGGTACCACGAAGTGAATGCTGGAGACTGCAGAAAACAGCATGTAACACTGTCCGCTCTGTGGTGAATGATACAGGTGAGGGGACGTGCAGTAGTAGCCAATGGACATAGAAAGGGAAAAACAAAATGTATCAGCAGCAGTGTCAGCTCTGATCCTCCTGGCAGCGAGCTCTGCTGTTGTGCTGCAGTGTGAGGATGGATTCAGCCTAGGGAGGAAAAAAGAGCATTAGTGATTGTGAGTACACAAGTCAGTGTGCAGTGTGTGCCCAACACCAGCAGTATTAGGGAGAAAAGAAAAAAAAAGCAATATGGAAATTAGAATGTTAAATCTCAGAAGATATGGCAACTATGGACTTCTAGCAAGTGCATGCAGGACACTCTTCAGAAGGACAGGAGAGTACCCCAAGGAGGATGTAGGAAACTCCAAGATGTGGGAAAGCTCCCAACAGAGCAGGTCTGAAGGAGGAGACACAGGCCCCTCATCTTTATGTACAGGTGTTTCTGTGGAGATGTAAAAAATGAACATTTCCAATTGCCTACAGAGATTCTCTTGGAAATAGGGCTAATGGTAAACACGTTCCTGTGCTGCACATGTCCACGGTGTCCCTTTCACTCACACTCAGGACCCCTTTGGGGACTCCTTCCTGCAATGCTGTTTGGGTTGTCTTTAGCACCTGCAGCATTTCACGGGAAAAAACAATTTCTTGGCAGAGAAGAGGTCCAGGGTCTGCACAGGTCCTGGCCGAATCTGAAAAAAAGAAGGATAAAAGTATAATCAGAAGCTTTAAAAAACTTTAAGAGTGTGTTGCCAAGCAAAACCTAAATTTAACAGAAGTTTAAGGGAAGAGAAAGATGTGCAAAGAAGCCTGACAGCCCAGTGACACCCAGCTGCAGAAGAAACAGGAGTAACATAAACAGATGCTAGACCTAATGTGAAGCACTAAGGTCTACAGACCCCAACAAAGAGCAGATGAACTCATTCTCTTCAAATTGTATTGCCAAAATGAAGACCTGGTCTTCACATGACAGGAGTGCTAAGAAAAATGCAATGGTTGTTGAGACAGAAAAGACTCCTCTTTTGGCCTCATCATCCACTGAGACTCTTGTTGCTTCAGCCATCAGTGCTGACATGGGAGAGGGGAGCTGTGCACTGCCCACTCTGTGGGTACCAGCAGCCCCTGGGACCCCCACCCCCTAACACGCGGGAACTCAGCTTGCTCAGTGCGCAGATCCGGCCACTGCTGCACCAGGAATGGGGCACAGAGTGGCAGCCTGCTGAGCCCCACGGAGGCAGCACCTTGGAAATGTTTTACACGGGAAGACTGGGTGTTTCATCAGCTTCCAGCAGGAAGACAGAGAAAGCCCTCAAAAGTGGGTGTTCTTCCTCGGAAAGCTGGGCCAGAGGAGGAGCATGGTGAGGCAGCCAAGTCTGTGGACAAGACACAACCAGAACTCATTAACTCACCGCTATGGTGCTGCTGCTGCCTCCAGGGAGACCACACAGCAGCACAGAGCACCCCAGAGACTAATTGAACACAGTTAATTATTAGGTGGTTTAGGATATATTTGCATTTCTTTATTGTGTTTTTGTTGTTTGTTGTAGTTATTTTTGGCTGAGGAAACTCTAACTTACAGAAGCTTTGAAAAGAGGCATTTTGAATGGACTCTTGTGTCACCCAGGGGTTGGGGTGACACATGGCTTTGCCACCCCCGTCACCTCCAAGCCCTTTTGCTGCCTGCTGACATAGGAGAAGAGCCCTGAGGGCTTTTCAGGATGGCAACCCTTGCCTGGTACCTGCTCTTGCAAAAGTACATCACAAAATAAATGAGCCCCATGTCTCAGTCAACAGACCAGAGATAGATTTCTGCTGGAATCTACAAAATCTGAAACCTGAAAGAAATAATTATATATTTAGTTAATGAAAGCTGGCAGCAGAATCACAACCCCCTGAAATACCAGCCTCTAAGTACGGACATAGAGCTCTAGATTTAGCTGGCCTAAGACATTGTTAGCTGGAAATCTGCTTAGAAACATCACCTTTGTAAACGTGGGTTGGTTCATGCCTTTGCACCAAGACCTGCTTACTGTTGTGGGTTTACACAGACGAGCTGAAGTACAAGGCACGATTTAATATAATGGTATAACCAGTATAACCACATCAAAGGCAACAGAGAGACACTTACTTCCAGTGGAGGATGCATTCATGTGATTGCCATTTGCCTGAGATTGTGAGATTATATGAACACTGAAATTTAAAGCAAAAGGGGGTGCAAATTAAGCAGACTGAAGCAATGGGAAATGCTTGCATGTGTCTTTGTGAAGCCAACACGTAGAGGAGTTTTGTTCCAAACTATCTGGAATTTTTAAGCCATTTCTCCTGAGTATTTCACCCACACTCTCACTAACCTGGCACAAGCTCTGAACACTGAGAACAAGGGATCCGCTCTGCAGGGAGTTAATTCCTGGCAGCCAAATTCATATGCGGTGCAACTCTTCAGACATTAGGGGTGTTATCCCCAGGGATAAAATTGGCCAACGGCATCTGTATCCAGCCTGGATGAGCAGGAACGGCTTCCTTGACTTGCAGAACTGATTTGTGCCAGCTCCAAATTTGGCCTTGTGTCTTTCTCTTTGTTCTGTGTATAGTTAAATAGACAAGATGAAAAAGCCATGACTAATTAGACTGTTAAATTAAACTGCTTTAAATTTATTTTATGTGATGCATAAAGTTCATAAAAAGAGGTACCCAGAGTAGTATCAGTGACCTTTCTCCAGAAGCTGCAGTCCACCCGGATGCTTTTTTGAACCAATTGGCTGAAAACTCATGGATTTCTTAACACCTTTTATTCCCTCTCTGCCACTTTCAAACCTGAAGGATTTATTTTTATCAGTCCCTCACCCACATAATGACTTTAAAATTCCTTAGGTTCATACCTTAAAATATAGCTGGGAATTAGAAGTAATGCCAATTAACAAGTCAAGGCTCAAAGGCACTGATGGAGTTAGCTTGTACTTCTCCCTGGAAAACTGTCATAAGTATATATAAGAATCTGCACACCTCAGGATTTCAGTTTGGAGCTCTCTGCCTGTTTGAAAGAGCCTTCTCAATGATGTTTTCAGCCTTGCCACCACTGCAGTGCCATCAGGCTGGGCAGCCCTGAGCCAGAGGGGTAGTGGCCAACCCATCCTGTTCCAGAAGAGCCTTTCCCAGCAGCTGCCTCCTCTCACCGTCGCAGCACCTCCATTTGGATGGGCTTGGCTGGCGTGTCTGCATTTGGACCCACGGGCCTGCCCTCATCACACCAAAAAGGCAGTTTATGTGCTCCAGGCATCAGCTGATTCCTGGATCTGAAAGCCCTGAATTTCAAGACAGGCAAAACCCCCTTATTTGATATGCACACGTTACTCCCATTCCCATTTACCAGGCACGCACATAAAAGGCGATTTGGTTAGACCTCGTGAGCCTCCGCTTCAGGATTTGGCACATTACGGGGACCTGACTTTAGTTCCCAGGTCTGTCCATGTCTTCAGGCAAGTTATTTCACTTCCCCCAATTCAGTTTCCTTGTCAGTAGCAAAGTGGTGTTTGCAATATAAAGCAGAGCACTCTCCCTCCAGCTACAGAGCCTTGTTTGTCTTACTGGAAATGCCACTTTTGCCCTTCAGGGTGCCTTGTAAGGGGGAATTGGGGATCGGGAGAGACAAAGAGTAAATTGAGTCATTTGGGGAGAGGGACTCACTTGAGAATTTTGTCAGGTGAGCAAGTTTTCTTTTTGTTACCACGAGCTACTTGCATGGTCTTATTACCAACACCTTTGCTGTTAAAATGACTGTCCCTATTTCACACTTCATTAGAAGCGATACCGGTTATTTACATCCCAATTCCAGGTTTAGGCTTTCTGTGCATATGTTATCACCATCAGCCGAGCCCCAGTGGCCAACCCAGCCTGCTTGAAATCCTGCCTGCACGTACCTCCTGTAAGAGCTGCTAGGAGCAGAGCTTGGCCCTCTCCAATCCCAGCCCAAGGGAAGTGGTGGTGGTGACCGAGTGGTGGTGTGAGACCTCCTCGTATCCTCTGAGCCCATGGTCATGCTGCCCGGTGCTTGGTTGGGCAGGGCTGCGTCCTCGCGGTGCTGGGACAAGGCACACCAGCTTGGCACGGTCCAGCTTTTCTTTTCATGCCTGAGGAAGAAAACCGGGGAGGTTAGATGGCTTTTTGGAAGGCTCAAGTTGTATATTGTGGCTGTGGCATCCCCAGTTCCATGCTGCACTTCCCCACTTCATACTCCTGTATTCAGGAACGATGTATTTTCAGCAAAGGTGTGAATATCACTCCCTTTGCAGCTAATCCTGACACGCCAGCGGCCCACAAACACTGTATTGCTAAGCAACACTTGACAGAATCCGTGCCAGGTTGTGTCGGTCCCTTTTGATGTTTCACAGAAGCATTGTCATTTCCATCTCTGGCATTGTTTCCAGCATTTTGGGTGTCAGTGTTCCTGAAAACCATCACAGAAAGGATGTTTATTGAACTGTCAGAGGGTGAATGATTGACACTAGGCACAAGTACTTTTCATGTTCAGGTTTTGGCATGCCACAATTGGATTATTTCCTGATAAATGCCATCCAATTCTACCAGATGGACCACTGAGAGATATGCCAACCTGTGTGAGAAATGGAGTAGATACTCAGTGCCACTTATTGGTAGATGTGTGCTTCTCCAGCCTATCCTTTTGTGTAGCTGCAGGGTATTTTACTGAAGCAGTGGCTTTTGTGATGCTCATAATTAGAACAGCATGGCAATTTTCATCGTGGGAAAGGGGAGATTTCAATGCCCAAATTTGATTTCCTTCACCTGACTGCGGAAGTGTGTTACCTGTTCCTCTCCTTTCAGATTTAATGTGTGCTCTGTGACTTGAGCATTAGAGAGCCGTGGATTTTGGAAGTCGGGTATTTCACATATTTAAATATTTTCAATAAACCAATCCTCTGCCTTCCCGTTCGTCTATTCCTAATGGCTCATTTACAGATCCAAATGCAATACAAGGATTGTGGGGCAGGTAGAACATCTAAGAGAATGCATTACATGTACCTTCCAAAGTTTATTAAACAGCTGAACTCATTTCACTGGTGCTCAGCCAGGGAGCGGGTGGTTATCCGTGCTCTCGGGATGAAGGAGTGGCAAGAGGCAGCAGGAGGGGCTGACGCAAGCCGGGGATGGATGTCAGCAGGGGGGTGGTAGGTTGAGGCTGCCAAATCATCTCTGGAGCTGTTTGGGGTGTGTGGGGAAGAGGGACTGAGTACGAAGAGCCTTTCCATTGCTGCTGGTGCCTATGCTGAGCAGAGCAGGGAAGGCAGCCCCCCCTCGAGCCCCCTTGCGCAGGTGCTGGGTGAGGAATTGCCACTGGGCACAGGAGCTTTGCTTTAGTTGAGCTTGGTTTTGCTGGGTGTTGGGGGGGGGAGGAGGGGGAAGTTGCCTTCTGTTTGTTTGGAGTGACATAGGGTGAAATCCCTAATTCTTGAGGATGGGAACTCACAGGTCCATGAAAATACATTTTTTTCTGTCTGAACTGACCCAGTAGTGAGACAAAAGAAACATTAAGTTATCTATTCCTGTACTCCTTGGCACTTTAATATATACATAAAAAGCAGAGCCTTTGTACTATACCTAATGAGCAGAAGTGAATAATGTGGTATAATTAGCTTCCCTTTCTCAGCCTGCTCTCTCAGATATCTCAGCACACTTCTGACAACAGCATGGTACAAGTGGTGACTGGTGCCTACATTTTAGATTTACCATCACTTCATTGTTCTGCACTAACACATTTTTCATCTTTGCCATTATGATGGCCTTTCTCCGCCGTACTTATTTCTGCATTTTAGCCGTTGGCTTAGTCACTGCCAGCTCAAATGAAACACAGCTCAGGCAGAAGCTTTGGGGTGGAGAGGCTGTTATTGCACCATCCCCTCCCCAGAGACCTGTGGTCAAACCCCTGGGTGCGCACACGCATGCACACCTAAAAGTGTGTCTGACCAACAGCTCAGCCCTGCCATCACCTAAAAATAATACGTAGAACAACAGGCAGTCCTTTTTGGATGGCCTTGGTTAACTAAGGCCTTGATCTTGCAATGGTTTCCACATCGGCCAATTTCTGTGTCTCACCAGGGATCTCAGAGCTGCTAATTTCCAAAGTTCACAAAACACACAGAAAAAAAATATATATACAAAAGAATATAGCTTTATGCACCCTCCTACTATTCCAGAGCAAAACTCTGAATAATAGTCTTTTTTGTTTTGCTGCTCCTACGAAAGGGAGTCAAGAGGCAAAATGATTATGCAGGGCTTTAAAAAACAGACAGATCAAACAACTCCAGCTCCCAAAAAAAACACCCTGTAAAATGATGTAAAATGATGGTTACTTCCAAGAAAGTAACTAAAATTTTACTGCAGATTTGTTAGTAAGCTTGTAAATCAATTCAAAACCAATGCTGTTTAAAAATCTGTTATGCACAGATGCAGTAAAACGGAACACATGCAGGTAATGCCACTGGTGCTGAGAACTTCAGAATTTCCTTAAAGTAATAACTTTAATTCAGTTCTTTCTGGCATAAACTTTTTCATCCCATTATGTCAAAAACTGTATTATCCATCCATTTGTCTGTCAGAACTATTCCCCCCGGGCCCATATACCAGTGGTTCTTCTATTCTAAACCTCCCCATTACATCCTGCTATCAAGAGTCACAATTTTCAGTGAAAGTCTCTTGTGACTTTTGACAATGTTTTACAGTGAACTAGACCAGGAAGCTCAGAGTTAAAGGAAATCTTCCATTCTGGCAATGAATATGTAATAGGCATTACACTGTGCAGTATACCAAAAATGTAAGGTTCATTAAGTCTTTCAAAGGCAAGAACTTCCATGTAGCTTTGAATGAACCTGTCTTTGCGATGGCATTAGCAAATGATATTTGGGGCTAGGAAATATTAATACTACACATTAAGGAACAAATTTGTTTAAATGTTCTGTGGCTCTGCGTGGATGCAGATGATCCAGGAATAAATAAAAAGTGAATAGTTGTCCAACTTTATATGTAAATTGTCTTTGGCTTATATGCATAAGAATGCTCTTTGCTACTAAATTCCTTCATATTAACAAGTGGGAGTGTAACTAATATATAAAATAAAGTCATTCTCTTTAATGAGAATGCTAAATATTTTAGAGAAATGCACAGCTATGAAATATTGTCAAGGGCATTTTTATACTTAAGTTTAAGAACACTTATGACTTAACTGTTGAATAATTTAACACATTCAGCCTTGAAGTACTATTTATGTATGTTTTTTAATGTTCATACTTATGTTGGCTTTTCTTTGCTAAGGATTTAGGACCTTTGATTTCTGTTTATAAAATTTACATCTTTAATCTCCCAGCTCTGTGCATTTCCCTACTTGACTCCTGCAACAATATAGGCGAAAAACGCTGAGAGGAAAATGGACCTGAAAGCCTCGTGCAGCTTGGAACGGGGATTTTAGCAAGCATAAGGACAGATTTTAAGAAAATGAGCTCCAAGTAGAAAACCTTTATAAACATCAGCCACCTGTACGGCTTGGGTGGAGGATTTGCAAACGAGTTTACAAGCTTTCTCCAGTAGGCGAAGAAAGCCCCACCGAGCGCCCCAGCCATGACTTGCATCATGTCAGCCCTTTGTGGGGAGCCCCGGGGCATGCCCGGGGGGTGACAGGGAAATTCCCCGCACAGCTTCTTGCGTGGGCAGGGGGACACAGCTGGCGTGGGGGATGCCCCTTACCCCACTAGGCGCCTGGCTCTGTCCCACCGCCGCCTGCGCTGGGGCATGGGGGCAGCTCTGAGAGCTTTGTGAACGTTAGCTTGAAAGCTAAACTACGTTGGCACCCAAAATGTTGGGGGTGATTTGGCTGACCACCCCGGGCGAAAGTTCTGCTGCGATATCGCATGAAATTCACCCTGGAATAAACAAAAACATCGACCGAAACTGTTTACAGTGTATCTTGTCGCCTTTCATTACTGTATTTTGCAACACGCTGATGCTTCGTGACACAGCAGATGTAACTTGACGTGTCATACATAGAGCAGCGACTTTCAGGAATTTCTGAGACACATTTCTTTCAAAAAGCGGCGTCTCAGCCCAGCAGCTGGACCACGAGTGCATTTAAACCGAGGCTGGAAGAGCTGGGCTACGATGCAAAGAGCATTGCACATGGAATATTTGGTCTGACTTTTTGTCTGTATTTTATATGCTACAAGCCATAGGCAGGGAAATGGACAGATCATCTAGCACGATGGATGAGCTGCTGCCAAGCCGATGTTACTGTATAGCTATGGGCCCCTCAGTACCCATTCTGCCTCTGATAGTCATCACTTGCCAGTGTCCAAATGGATTATATATATCTGGCATGTTTATGGTATAAAGGAAGATGAATCTGAATATCTGCGAACCTTGGGCTCACAGGATGATGCATTTGGAAGGGAAAGCAAGTTTTTCAAGGGCAAAAAAAAAAAAAAAAGTTGGTAGGGTTTTATCAAAGGTTATTAACCTAACACCTCCTCGCATCAGGCTGCACTACCACAACATTAAGAGATCACTTAGCTGGGCGGACAGAAGGAGAGTGCTACAATTAAGAGCGAGAACCACCACATATTTGAGTGCAGGGACGTCTTTCAAGCTGGAAACCGTACGTGGTGGTCACTAGCATAGCGAGCTGAGTAATGTCTTCAGTGCTGATGTTGATTCAGACAAGCAGATCAGCAGGAGTAGTCAGAGGGAGCTGGTCCCATGGTGTTCACAATGTCTGGGCTGGTCGTGGCTGAGCAGGAGACCCTGGAAGGAGGAGAGCTGGGGGTGCCAGCCTGCCCTGCAAGGGACGCTTGAAAGAGGCGTCCTGCTGAGCAGAAGCGGCTGCTGGGGCACATCAGCCTGCCCCCACAAGTGCCTCACGAGCTGCTGCTTTCCAGGGCATGGGCACTCTGTGCCTGGAGAGGCAAAATGAAGAAGCCTGGACGACTAGCAGGGACATGAGATACAGGATGATGTAGGGTGAGGAGGAGAAAACTATTCCCTTGCAGCCCTGGACCAGATCCTCCAGCAGTGGCGATGGGGGGTCTCGGCGCTGAGCCCATCTGCACCAGCTCAGCATCCCTGAAATGTAAGTATGGCCCCACTGGGGTCTTTAACTCGGCACCGCTGTCAACACTGTCTTTGCATCCTGGGAAGGAGATACCTAATTTGCTCAGAATAACCGCTTGCTCTCTGCCTTCGCTTTCTGACAGACCTGAACAAGGAGGTAATTTTGTTCCACAAAAGCAGCATTAAACGAAAATTTGTAAATAAATTGAGAGAGAATTGGAGAGTGAAAACACTCGTCATCTTCCTTAAATTAAGCAACTCAGCATGTGTCCTTGGGATATCGGCAAAGGGATCCAGAAATCTCAACGGGAAGTCAAGATTTACAAGAGGAATTCAAGAAGAAATGAGTGCTGCAGCTGTAATGCACAAACTCACAATCTTCCCAGGCCTCGCTCCTTTAAAAAACACCAAAACCTCTGGATCCTGTAGCTTCAAGGACCTCTTTTCCAAGAGTGCCTCCTGTAAAGCTTTATTTCCTTTTGAAGCCTGCTTTCTATTTTATTCTGGTTTTGGTGTTGTTGTTTTTTTTTGTTGTTGTTAAGAATATATTTAGGTAGGAACTGGCCTTTACATCCACAGACACTGTGGCTATCAGTCAATCTATCAGTAAACCGCTCATGAAGTTCACTAGACAAAGGGTTAGCACAGCTAGTACCACAATAATGTAGAAACAGAAATATTACAAAGTAAAGGCTTATAAAATAATAAAAATTCTACTTAGTTCAGATACCTCCCAGTGCCTTTGGCAAAATACCTTAAGCATTCCACATAAGGCGGGCATTGTCTTTATAAGATGGCACCTCATAAAATGGTATTAAATATCACCAACGGGGCTTCATATTTCATCCAGCAGGGTTTAGGCCAGACATGTTCTATATCACACATTATTAGAATGACATCTGCTTTGCAAGTTGTGTACCCAGGAGCATACCTTGATAACTCATTTCAGCACTCATTCTCGAGGCTTCTGTGGCTTCGTAATACCTAATATGTTTAACTCATTTTGAACAGAAGTCTAAAGCCTGTCGTGGCCCTCTGGCCAAAACTGTAGCTGTCAAGCAACGGAGCCAGCTATCAAACATTACTCATTTATCATTAGTGGTGATGCAGCTGTACAGAGAAATGTACCCACTGAAGTGAAGGGCTGTCAATTGTTCCCTGTATAATACTCCTCTTCTCAACAGGGCATTTCTCCATGGATGTATAGCTAGTGCACTTCACTACTTCCCCATAGCACAGAATTTATAGTAGCAAGGAAATGGGTTACATATTTTCATTTAAATGGGTCTGCCACAAGACGAATAAAGCAATCATCAATAGAATCTATAAGCAGAGAGAGATGCGATGCGCTGTTTATAAACATTACACATACGCATGTGTATGTATAAGTGTGTGGATGCGTGTGTGCACATATACGCATGCGGTGTTTATAAATAAGCTCTCTAGATCTGTATCGGTATTTAAAAACTGGCGCATGTTCAGTATTAAGGGCTCCGCTTCCTCTTCACTCACCATTTCCATAAGAAGACTGGAATGTGCAATTTAGGCTTCAAATTTCCATGTCTATTCTGCTTACAAAACTCAAACACACGCTACCTTGAACTTCGCTATCCTCAACTCTGCTCCCCAGGGAAGAAAGCAGCCAGATTAAATCTATATGAGAGATCTCCTGACTGCAGACACTGCTGCCTTTATTCACAAAGGCAAAGCGCAGCAATGGTCTGGGAAAGCACCACAGTTAAGATAGTATCTCAGGCTCCTTTGAACCACTGCTGCATGCAAATATTTGTACACACCATTATGAAGGAAGTGTGGCACAAGTCCCTGAATTTTCACTTATCTCCACACAAGCGAGATACAGAGGAGGGAGACAGACTCCAGTGGCAAAGAGCACAGCGCCGGCACCCGCGGCTGCCTGCCCACTCACCCAGCGGGGCTTCTCCTCTGCAGCCCAAAAAGGCCAGAGGGAACTTGCCTGTTGCTTTCAAGGCATTCACACAGCTGCAAAGATTTCAAAAGCAGGCACTTAAAATCAGGAATCCAAGTCCATTTCCAGTGGCCAAATGGAACATAACTGTTACTTGTATCTTAAATTCTCTTCTCCGTCCACTTATGCCCAAGTTGCTGGAAAACGGAGATGGTCATGATGATCTGTGCCTGCGACATGGTTTCAGATCTTTTGAGCAAGAAGCGACTTCAAACATCAGTCCCATGAGTTGTGTGATTCTGAGCAGGTATTATGCAAAGCCTTGATTTTCTACCCAAATTGCTACCATCCCAGATTCTCCCCAAACTACTTTGCTGAAAACTTTGCGAACTTTCTCCAGAGAACTTCAAGAAAGCTTTCTGCCCAACATGGTGCAACTAAGGGACTGTAACTGTCATGCTTTTGGTCTCGTTGTGCAAAGTTCCCATGAATTCTACCACAAGTAATGCCACCTGGTTAACAAAACAGCAACTAAACAACTTTATATGCATCATTACACATTTCTGGTATACTTACAACGTAGGTATAGAAACCCAGTGACCAAAACACAGCTGTACTTCAGTGCTGTCCCATGTTTAAACATGGTTGCTGGCATCAACACGATTCTCACCCGTAACAGGATGAGTAATATGAAAATGGAGGAAGCACGCAGCCCTGAATGTTGCAGACACCATGGGACTGCTTCTGGGGAAAGCTCCTCTCCACCGGGAACAAGCCAGCTGTAGACACAGGCAAAGCTGGAGTTGCCTGGGGCAGTAGTCTCTTGAAGGAATGCCGCTGGGAAGGGGAGTCCGAGTCCCACAGCCTATTTTGTTTATGCTCAGGATCATTTTTTTCTCTTCTTCCCCACTTCTGAGCATGACTTACATGCCATGGCGCAGAGACTGCCCACTGCCTATTCCTTCCACCCTGGCCCCGGAGCAGAAAGCTTTGCACTGCTTTGGAAATACAAGCACATTCCATGCACAGCTGAAAATGAACACAGCAGAAAGGAAGATGATGAATGACAAACTTTTCCTGGCAGATGTGAGCTATAAAAAAGATCATGATGTGGTAAAACAAGTTTAACCAATGGGGTTTGCCAGAAACGCAGCGAAACAGGCTTCCAGCGTAAAAATGAAAATGACACCACCAGATTCATAAAAGGAAAAAAACAAAAAAAAGGAAGAAAAAAAATGAGCCTATCAAACAAGCAGCAACTTGGGATGCAGTGGGACAGTGGGATACGAAGAAAAGTGGAAACATGAAACCATCCACTTCTGTTTGTGTGACTTCCTTCATTCATAGCCCGTGGTCTGGGCTGGGGCTCATCGTGTGCCACAGATCAGGACCACAGCTGCTAAGCCTCTCTCTTTGACCTGATCTGATATTATCTGCATTTCCAGCCGCCCTTGGAGCCTCATGTTCTCATGTTACCATGGGTCTGCACCTACTGCTCTGGTCCACAATAAACCTAGACACATTTGTGTTCACTCATTAGCTTCATTATTTAATCTGGCTATGTGCAGAACAGCACTGAGAGGAGGTGGTAAATGGTGGTTTCAGTAGCTGCATTTTATTGTTAAACCAACAAAACTCACCACTTGAACATGGCCCCTTCTTGTTTTCAGCCGAACCCTGGACAGAATCCATCTTTCCAAGTCGGAAGGGATATACATGACTGCGTAAAATCCCAGGAGCCTCTCCTCAAAATAGCCACAGGGGTTTGCAAACAAGTCACACCAAACATCCACTTCACCCATTCCCCCAGGGCTAAGCAAGCTCTCTCTGCAACACTCCCAGCTGCTTTTTGCTCAGAGGGTAGCGAGGCCAGAGCACAGACCTTTAGAAACATACTACAACTAGACTATGTAGGAAAATTACTGACTTCTAAAAAGTCATTTTTGTAACATTACATGCTAGTAGAAATTACAGGTTCAGTTTTGACTACCAAGTTAAGCAGGGGCTGGGGAAGCAAGCTGTCAGCCCACACAGGAAACAGACACAGCTGAGTTCTCTATGCTAAATTGTATGCCAGGCTGCAGAGGTCAGAAACTGCTCCTGGAAGAAGACTGTCTCTCTCAGGGATGTGCACCTTCCTCAGGTACTGAAGGATAATTTCTCCATCATGTCCTGGAAGGAAAATGTGAATGGTAAAGGAGCCTTCCTCTGCAATGCTGAGGCTGGCAGGGTGAGACCAGGCTCCTGCCTGGAGGGGTGGTTCACGTGGTTAGCAAGACAACCTGTGCTGAATCTCCCCCAAAAGAGGAAACCTGTTCGATGTCCACCCACAGGACGTCTAGGAGTTTTATGCTTCCTCCTAGCTCTCCCAAGCAAAGTGCCAGTCACCACTGCTGCTCACACACGAGTAGCTGTATCTCACTGCAGTTATCTTTGCTTACTGCTTTCACTCAGGTCCAAGCACAGCACCGTGCCGTGCGGCACCAGGCCTTACGTTGTCCTCTTGGATGCTTTTTCCACTGTGCTGTAGGTGACAGGGTGGCTATGAACCAGCATGAGCATGCAGCTATGCTCACCGCCTGTGCGCGCACTGATTCATACGTGATTAAAGCAGTGTCTGGGCAAGAAGAGCTGAATTAAACAGCTTTGGGTGACTAATTTCAAAATGAACATGTCCTTATTATTGCACCGTGGCTTTTTAAGGTTACATTATTTCCTACGGGAGACCCATCCTTCCCATCCTTGCTCTCCGTGTAACCCCACTGCACCCCATGCCCCATCTGTTTCCTAACCCCAATGCCTTCCTCTCTCCAGACTGTTCTGTGTCACCTACTCCACTTCCCAGGGGAACATGGTACCTGCAACTGCGTGGTAGCAGCCGGGAAGCAGCGAGCAGAGGGGCAGCAGGAAGGCTGGGTCCACGCTGTGCTTGCACTGCCCCAGCCCTGCAGAAACCCCCTCCTGCGCTGGGTTTCTGTGCGAGTCTCGCTGTCTGCTGCGTGGGGTCAGTGTTCGTTTGGAACATGCCTCAGTGCACCGCTCCTTCCCACAGCTCTTCAAGGTTTGCATTACGATACAGTTGGTGAGTCATGCACAGATTAGTCACGGAGGAGATTTATTCCTGTCTACAGAAAGTCCAGCATGAGTAAGGACAATGTGAGTTTGGCACCAGCTTGTTTCGGTTCTGGCTGGTGCCAAAGGTAAGGTGACTTTGGTCTCACGTGCCCAGGTGTGCGGCTCTGACTGGTGGGGCAGACAGGGCACGCGTCCAACCTCATGACCTTCTGCTGAGACCAAAGACTTTATCACAACCAACTCAGGATGGGACCAGCTCATCTGAGATGCCCCTCTACAGGCTAGACACTGAACAGACTCCCACTGATTATGGACTTTTGCTGGGCCACACCACCGATGCGTGGAAAGCTCCAAGTCCTGGTGAAGCCTCCAACCAAAGCGTACTGGAAAACGATAAGTTGGATGAGCTCTTCATTGAGGCTGATAGCAAAATGTCCCTGCAAGGCTAGAGTTTTACTCTGTAGTGATGTAATTATGCAGGTAGCTAATTTCCCTATAAATCTACCAACCACAGAGCAAGTACTCTCTAAATTACCCATGGACATTTTTAACTGCAAAAATTGCTTTTTTTGATTTCATAGGGACAAATATAATGTCCACCATTAACAGCACATTTCTGACTGGGAAACTCTCTGGCATTCAGTTGCCATAATGGTAATGTTTAGCTAATTATTATTATTTTTTACATTCTGAATGTAAGTCGTAACTGCTGACTGCAGTGGTAGTCACAGGTCTGCAGGACGCTTACCCAGAACCTGAGCTTCTGAAACGAGGAAATGTTTTCATTCATATTTTAAAATTCCATTCATTAACAGGTGTATATGGTTTGACTTCTTCAAAGTATGCTGCAGACACAGCCTAATAAATCTCCATGACACCTCACTGCATCTCCATTTTATAGATGTGGTGATTCGAATATATCCAAGTGAAATGACTTGCCCAAGGCTAATGAAGGAATCAATGTCAGAGACAGGATTAAAAGTAGAAAAATTCCTGGCCCCCAGTCTCATAACCTAACTGTGGTCTGCATTTCACTCATATGAAAACAGGAAAGGGAAACATCTATTTTGAATATTGTGAAAAGTAGTTCATAGCAGATGGGCAGCCTGATGTTATAAAATTGCTTTACCTTGTCATAAAATATCAATAATACACAGGATGTGGTTCTTGTCCAAGACTACAGCAAGGTGTGAACGGCACAGAATGTGTCACTGGTGGCTTTTAGAGCAGCAGAGGTTGCACTGGAAGTGTAAAATGAGCAGTCTTTGAGATGTTTCTCCTGCCCTATTCCTTAAAACCAATTTCTTACTGTGTGTTACACAGCTGGCAAAAGCTGCTTTGAAGCTGACTAACACCAGTTCAGTACTGAACCTGCAGCAAGATGCCTATTGTGGCACCTCAGAGGTGGAGCAAGAGGTCTGTAATGCCCGTTTCTCAAATACACAGGCAGTGCCCACTGACAGTTTTTGGTGGGTCTACCCACCTATTTCTTAGATCCTAACATAGAGCTAGGCAGCATCTTCACTGTTGCCAAAATGTAACAGGAAGACAATGCACCTGTCTAGTTGTGTAGAAGAATAAATTAAAAAAAAAAAAAAAAGGTACACTTGTGTCATTAAATATTGATGAGTAAGATTCATTGACTGAGTTAGAGACAGTAGGATATGGCTTGAAATAAAACCCCAGGAGGGCCACACCCCCTAGTATGCCCAGGGCCATCCCTTTAAAGGTAAGACAATTATAATTAATTGAGCAATCTGACAGAAAGCATACATCCATACACTGGAGCAGGAAGTGACACTGTGCACAGAGCCATCCAGGACACTTGAAGGGTTAATACTGGTTCACTAGACCAAGGACAGTAAATTCTGCCTGTGGCTACCACCAATCTATTGTATTATTATTGCAGGCTTTAGAAACAGCTTTTAATTTTAACCCTTTCCAACCCTCTCTACTATCTTCTCTTTACATAATTGGCTTTGAATAAAATTGCATGGAATTTTCCTAGTCATACCTTTCAATTATTTCTTTTCACTTTCAGCATATACAATATTGTACAGAAAAAAAAAATCCAAAGAATCTGGGCCTTCTTCACCTATCACTTTTAACTCTTAAAGACCAAAAACATTGCCAGAAAACAGGGCCCCTTTCATTCTGTTGTGATCAATCCCCACTATCTGCTGCAAGGATCACTGGAGGATCCCATCCACTATCTATTGGGAACCATGGTGCGAGTTTCCGGAGTTCTGACAAACACACAAACTAAATATAGATAACCTTGTCCCTCTTTCAGTCTTCCCGATACCTGCATACGTCGACCAAACTGCATTTTTAAGATGATGTACTGGGAGTTGTTCACACCTGTAAGAGATGACAAATCAAACACACAGGACCTACTGGTTACCTCTAATGAAAAAAAATCTCATTATTGGTAACACTTTCAGCAATATGCTGAGCACATCACCAGCCCATAGACAGGCAGAAGTGAAACAACCGATGGAGAAGGGATGACACGAGGTAGTGCGGGTGACAGCAGAGGACTGGCTCAGTGACTCGGGAGGTCCTTTCCAATCCTACATTTCCACGTTCATGTGTTCATATTGAAGTTGATGGGAGACATTTCCACCAACTTCAAAGGGCTTTTATCCAGCCCCAGTTTCATTTCTTTTCAATATATAGATGCAAGAGTAATGTCACACATGATTTTCGTGAGACGTGCTAATATACAATCAGTTCTGGAAGAAGCAGAATGAACCCCAGTATATAAATTGTTCATCCCGAAACGCTAAACATGCCAACGTCTGAAAAATACACCTCCTTCTATCTAAATTGCAGATAAGTCCAGCAGCATCACAACTGAATTTACAGTCATCATTAGCCATAATCAATTATGCCAAATAAATATTATCTATTTGTACTTTTGGGAAGTTATGTAGACACGGTGAACAAATAATTTGGTCTGGGGATTGGCTCACCAGGGCTGGTCCACACCTCCAGCAGCAGCAGCAAGGAGTGCCCCAACTTCAGTGTCCCACTGTGAAACCTGCACCCACAGAGCTTAGTGTGGAAGGTTATTTAATGGGTATGGGACAGCACCCACTAGCCAGAGGAGCAAGCCACAAAATGCTCTGAGAAGTGTAGACATCTAATGCGGATGGCCACAGAAAAAAGGAGTGAGAAGGTAAGAACTGGGAGGCTGTATAATTACACAGTGTTTTCTTCTCCTCTCCTTTTTTTGCATTTTTTTTTTAACCAAACAGGCATTCAGCCTGTTCAATACAGCCACTCCAATATGTTATCTAATGGCTTCGTCTTTACTTGTAAGATTCCCCATCTGTGGCCAGACTGTGCCACTGCCTCATTCAGCTGAGCAAGAGAACAACATTCATTCACTCACTCAGATCTTAGGAGACAGGTCTTGCTCTAGAGCAACAAAAAATGAGCTGCTCCTTAGTCAGGTCTGAACCTTTGCACTTAAGCCAGCCTTTGATGAAACTTTCCTCTGGATTTCAACGCTGCTTTTTATAGCTGGGCAGTCTGCTCGCTCCCTCTGGCTGCGTCCCTTTTTTTGTTCTTTACAGTGGTATCATTCTGATCTATGTGGTGGTCTCACATTTTCCTCTTGAGGTTTCTGCATCAGCCTTGTTTTCAAAGCCAAATAACACAAGCAATGATTTATAATCTGTAATTGCTTCGGAAAGATGGATGTTCAGACATAATCAGTCCATTTTGTTATTTTTTCACCTATTACACAGTAGCTGCTTCCCCTGTTTGGATGCTTCTTTACTCTCCTTTTCTGTCTCTTTTCTCCTCATAATGTACTGTAAAACTTTAAGTGATTCATAAAACATGGAAAATAGTATCACGTCCAGCTTAGTTCTCCTAAATGACAGTCATTTCCTCCTACTGGGTTCATGGTGTCTCTGAGGAGGACACCCCATGGATGGATTCAGCCACCAGGGGCACTAATACAGCCACCTGCTACAGCTCCTCAGATGTCGTGGGTCTTTCTCATGACCAGGACAGAGAAATGACCCCACTCCATGAGAAAAGGGATGGTCCAAATGCTAAAGACACTAGATATGCTTCATGGTTGTATCTGTATCTTCACACATACCAAAGAGGTGTCAACCTGCTGAAACCTGTCGTGTGTCCTGTGGGTATCATGTCAGAAACCCCAGTGTCAAGAAAGAGAAGGGAGGGAGATTGAGGCACATCTGAGCTTCTGCTCATTAAGTACAGGGAATGCATCTAGGAACAGCAGGCGCAGGAATGGGAAATCAGCACTGATTCAGCTCCTCATTGTAATACGATTGTAAGATGGTTTAATCGGTTGTCTTCTACTCCATTCAAGTGCCAGCTTCAAGTCATGGGTGTCAAAGTCCCACAGCCAGCAACAGAGACCTTGGGGTCTTGCCATGGCCTTGCTGATGACATCTGAACAAACAGGGGAAATCACATGTGACAGGTTGGCAACAAAACAGCTAGTTTTGAGAATAAGGGCTTAGTCCTCACTCCACTGTCATGCTCTGCAGCCAGCTAACAGCAATCCCGAGAGACCCTTTTGTGCCTCAAAATGAGCGATGCAAGGACACTGACAAATGCAGCAGACAACTTGTACATGTTGCAACACTCAATATCCAAAGCAGAAGGGTCTTGCATGAGGACCAGCGGAGTGTCTTCGTTTCTGAAGCCCCGCATGTTCCCAAAGCAGCCTGGATCCACAGGTGGCACAGGTCTGATGGAGTCAGATCGAAGCGGAGTTCCTGGACAGCCTGTATTTGGGTGCAGAGCGGCTCAGACAGACCTGCAGAATTGCTCCAGCTGACTTCATGATTATCTCATCAGTGGCCACATGTCACAGAGGAAACTCAGTCATGGTTTGCCTTAATTTACAAGTGTCATCTCCTACAAGTGGAAAGAGGAGCATGAGAACAGCAAAGCTGAACTGATTTGTTCTGGCACCAGTACTGCAATGTGGCAAGATATACCTACGACTGTCACATACAAATTTAGTAGATAGCATGCTTGCTTTTTATTTGATTTTTAGCAGGTCTCTCCACAATAAATATAAGAGCAGAATGCATAAACAAAACACTTGGCACTTACAGTTTATCTTGGTGACGGAAAATTTGATTGATGAATAATAAGTTCAGAAAGTGGCAAATGTTCAACATAGGGCTAAATAACCTTTTGTTGCCTTTTATTTTTTTTCACAGCTCAGTTTCTCTTAGCTTTTACTCTTCCTGCCTTGAAGTTGCTTTGTTCTAGTGCTTCATCAGCTAGTGGGAAAAAAAACCTGTCCTATCTGTTTCTTATATTTTTTCACTGATCAAGTTGCTTATTGCCAGGGAAAGACTTGAAGAGAGATCTTCTGCGTGTCACATTGCTTCCTCCTTTCTCTTTCACTTTACTGGGACAGAGCCTGTGAGGCAGACCTTCCTGCTTGCAAAATGGTAATTTTTATCCCAATTATTATGATTACTGCAATACCAAAAGAGAGGAGGGGTGCACACAGGAAAGCAGAGCAAGGTGGCATGAAGGAAATTCCAGTCAAAGTAGGCTACGTTCATAAAGCGTAGAAGAAAACAACCATTGTACAGAGAGGGAAACTGAGGCACAGAGCCTCACAGTGCATTGTGTCCAGGAGCATATAAGGAAGAGAGTGGCAGAAGGCTGGAACGCAAGCTAGACCGCGCGGCTCCCAGTCCTGTGCCTTAGCAACGAGACCACTCTGCCTCTACATGCAGGCTCAGCGAGAAGAAGGGGCAACCTTCTAGGAGGGAAATCCTTGCCGGATTAAGCACTTTGCCTGCTTTTCTCTTCTCACCCCTTTCCTCCTTCAAAGCACGGAGGATGGGGAGGGGGCAAGGTGGTGAAACGGCACCCATCCTCCCCCACTCTTCATCCCACCCCACATCCAGCGGGGTATCGGGGCTCCTCAGCGGTCCCCAAAAGCTTGCACCCTCGGCCGGGGAGGAGGGATATGATTTGTAATTGCAATACTTTCATTACTGTCTCTTAGTTCTTTGCACACTAATGTCAAGAGCTTTGTCTTTGTAGTGTTATTGGCATTTTTCATCATATTCATGAAGTGTGGGTCAATTTTCTTCAAAAGGCTCACTTCACCAACTTGCCACAAAGACAGACAGTAATAAATTCTACTAGTGCACAGCGAAGGCTTCGTAGCTGCAAGCAACAATAAAAAGCAATGAGCTGGGTGTCACTAAGTAACTCCAGTTTACACTGCATTTTCTTCTTTTATTGAAAACTCAGAATATGAATTTATTAATGAATACACAGGCCTACTTTGAAGGGGTGTGGGGGGGTCCAAGTCAATTTATTTGGTATTCACACAGTGTGTGCCTACATTGTATTGTTTCATCATTTTATGGCCAGGCACAGCTTGTTAGGCTGTGGCCCTCCAGAAAAAAGCAGGCTCATATAGCAACACCTTGACGTAGATGTACAGCTGCTTTCACTGTGGCTGTCTCACCTTTAGCCCCGTCTGTCTACTGCCGGCTTTCATTTTCCGCATTCATACATCAATAAGCTTTGCATGCTGACACCTAATTTTGCAGGCTACTTTGGTTATGGAGGCCGTGTTTTGCATATCACTACCCACCCCCTTCTGACATCTACTGCCTTTAAAGAGGGAGAGAATAGAGAGAGCACGAAAGAGGGATTCTTTTCTTCTCAGCCTAATCAGAGATTTCTTTATATTTGTCAAAAGCAGATCTGCCAAATCAACTTTAATTGATTCTTCCACAGTTCTCGTGTATGATTTTTGAAGGACTGGGCTTGTGTTCCAAGACACAGTGTTGTGTTTCAAACAAATATGAGGTTTCTACAGCAAATCAAATTTGGATGCCAATTAGTTAGCATTTTCCATTCCAATTAAATTTGAGACCTTTCTGATTTTGAAAGACTTGTATGTCTATGCATGTGTGTATGTATGTATTCGTGTGCACTATCTGTATCTATTCTATACATACATAAAGATATATATGTATAAAATATTTAAAGTGCCCTCGGTGCTCTAATAAGCAGGGAGGGGTTATATCCATCCATTTAAATATACATTTTGGAGGATTTTTTTCTACCTTGTTTATTTCACAAGGGCTTACCAGCCCATTCTAACCTGTTATGTGACACCGCAAAGGTTTTTACTTCTCAGTCAGGTGGCTAATGTCATTATATCGTTGACAACTCATAAAATGTTATAATCTAATAGGGCTTTCCCTCCCCACACGCACTCAGTGAAAGCTCATTGTAGCAAAGAAAGGATTAGGGGCAAAAGCAAGATTAATGGTTAAAAAAATGGAAGCAGGCGGAGTCCGGATGGAATACTGTAGCTTAAAAACAAATATAATTTGTATATTAAAATGCATCTTTATCTAACTGGATTTACTCTAAATAAGCCAAGCATACTATATAAGGTATTTCCTACTGGATACTGCATATTTCAGCAAAGCCTATGTATTTGTTTTGAATGAATTTTAAAATAAATTTCTCAAAAATCGGGTTTTAGGCAGACTTAAAACAAAGACTAAAATTGAATCCAACACTACAGTGATGGGAAGGAAACAAAAGCTTGTTTAGATCACCTAGAACTAACCTGTGCAGTCACGGTCAACCATAAAACTATCCGTGACAGGATTGTGCTGCGGAGGAGCAATCGTCCTGGCACCCGGGGCTCCGATTGCCACACAAGGCACAAACGACCAGCCAGTGAGTGTTACCCTCTTGGGTCCCCAAAAGGACCTCAAGACAGACAGACAACCCAGCTCCAGCAGACATCAGGAGCAGGCAGACCCAATCCTGTACTCTTCCAGGGCCTCAACAGCACCACAGCGAGGAATTCACCCCCAAGCAAATCTCAGGTGGGAACAAGCACATGCCTGCCTTTCTTTGGCAAAGAGATTAATTAGTTTGTTCCTGTTATAAAACATAAGTAAAGGAACAAAGACCTGAGCTCAAAAAGGTGAGAAAATCCAGACAAAATTCACCAGCAGGGAAAAACAATAAACTTCAGGTAGGTTGGAGCTAGTCCACCCTGCATTCTCTATTCTGTCCTCCTACATGTGACTACTAGCCTAAGCAACCAAAAGCAGCAAAATGAGAAATTATGATGGCTATTGAACACTACTCACAAATTCAGTGTCGCATCCGATGTCAATTAGCATGCCTGTTTACATAATTGTTATACAAGGGGAAAATCTACAGTATTAAACAGCCCTCAGATTCGCATTTCTGGATAGGCTTTGTTTTCTGGAGTGTTTAGCACACATAAAATAAAATCCGTGGGAAATCTGTCTGGCATGAGATCTTTGACGGATTCATATTAGGAGAGGGTTTTTATGTGGTTTTAGATCGAATTTTTCATGAGAATTTCTCTTTACACCTGGGTTAAAACAAGCCTTTTGGGTGAAAAATGTTCAGACTTGCTGATAGCTTAAATTTTGATTTGACTGAATGGACAGGTTGAGAAGGGAAATTTCAAAGAAGTATGCAAACATTTTGAAACTTTCAAAGCAAAAATGTCTCAAGCCTTTCATATGAATTCTCTTTTCTACTGTGGTATCCTTTAATTGCTGGCTTGCATAAAAACCAAAGAGGTCAATGTTGAAATAAAACTCTGAAACCAATGTTGAATGTTAAACTGGCCTTTTACGGTTTTGTTCTTTTTCCTTTTTTTTCTTTTTAATCAGAAAAAGTCCAGAATTTCATTTTTGGTTCAGCTGATGATCAATTTTTCTTCTATATTTCAGGAAGTCTGCAATAACACACCAAATCCTCTACTTATCTCCCATTGTGCTGACTTCTGTAAAAAATGTAGCCCTTCAAGCTACAAAATGATACAGGAAAAATCAGAGAACACACAATAAAGTCTATAAAATTATGAACAGTATAGGGAAAGCAAATAGAAAAGAATTAGTCATTACTTCTCACAGCATAAGAACTAGGGTGCACCCAATTACAAGGCAGCAGGTTTAAAATAGCCCATAAGAAACACTTTTACAAAGAATAACTAAATTATGCAACTTGCTGCACAGCATGTTGCAAAGGCCAGGAATATAAATGGATTTGAAACGCGATTAGACAAATTCACAGTAGAGGTCTGTGGAGGACTGCTGAGCACCACGATCTGGTGCTGCCTCGACTTTGGAAGGACCAAATGTGCTGCCTGGTCTGAGTTGGGCACCTTTCCTCTCCATGCCACATGTCCTGATAGCGCTCCGGCCATGCAATCACACCCGGACCGTGACATCACCCTTGCAAAGAGAGGATGCCCACGATGCGATATCGCAGGGAGCCACAGGTTCCTCAGGGACCTCCTTTGCTGGCTGGCTGTGGTGGCAGACCCTAAGGGGAGTGGCGAGGAGGGCTCCTGGCCAGAGCAGTACCTCCAAACCCCCGAGGTGATCACACCTCTGCCAAAGGCACGCGAGGCCTTGATCCAGACCACACATGCAGCAAAAACAATAGTGCTGATGAGTGATTAGGTTTCTTTGTCT
This sequence comes from Cygnus olor, assembly GCF_009769625.2. Taxonomy (NCBI): domain Eukaryota; kingdom Metazoa; phylum Chordata; class Aves; order Anseriformes; family Anatidae; genus Cygnus; species Cygnus olor. The sequence goes on along the minus strand of NC_049171.1, from coordinate 117,320,643 downwards.
GTAAAGTGCTCGTACCAAGGTGCACTTGTGTATCTGGTATGCAACGGTGCTGTATATTAAGGTCTTTATGTATTTGTCACTTGATACTTAATTGTAGGGTAAGCACAAAACAAGAAAATTCAAAGAGGGCCACAGGCTGTTCCGACAACGGTGACAAGAAGTGCCCTGTTCAGCTGTAGGAACGGACTTGAGAAATCAAGATGGGCACATGAATGTGCCGGGAGTGAGCTGTCTTTAACCGCTGGCAAAGACCAGGGCAGAGGTTTTCAACCATTTTTTGATTTATGGACCCGTAACACTTCCAGTGGAGATGCGATTGCCTGTAGTAGGGAATTAAAGCCGCCTGACAAAAGGCTTTTTTCGGTTGCCTTTCAGGCACCCTTTAGAGAGGTGGCTCAGAGATGCTCTAGGAGATGTGGCCCACAGCTGGAAACCTACAGGCACAGGAATGAGCAAAGAGATGGGGACAGAAACGAGGAGCATCTGAGTTTGGGGTTTAGCTTTACCACCCATCATTCCATTTCCTATCTAACTGTGATAAAAAATAATAGAAAAGACCTTCATCTTCCTTCACAGTTTTAAGGTTAACAAGGACTATTAGATCATCTGCTCTGACCTTTTACATCCAGAGGCCATCAGATTTCCTCCAGTTTATGAGTACCTCCATAAAATAACAGCCTATATTAATTTCAATCATCAGTGAGGGAAATAAACCCGCTCCAATCAGAAACGGATTTGTCTGAGGTTCAGTATGTGCCGCTATGGGCACTCTCATTATTCACATCCTTTCTAATTACTCTACTATTTTCCCTTTATATCCACAAACACGTTGTTAAAATACTGGGAATATTTAAATTACAGTGGTATCCCATTTTGGTCACACTCTGTGACCACAGTAAAAAGGGTCCCCAATGGGAAGATTTGGATGGCCTAACCAGACAAGGAAAGGAAAAAAAAAAAAAAAAAAGGGAAAAATCATCATTCTCCCCATCTCACATAAGTCCAAAGAGATTAAACGATTAGTCAAAAGTCACCCAAAAGTTGGTGGCAGAGACGGAGCTGAAATCTACTTTCTCAAGTCAAATCCAGAGTTTTAATCACCCGAACACCCTTCCTCTCCCTTCATTGCTTTCATTTATCATTTCAGGCTAGGCAGACTACATCGAAATGATGGCTTTGTGAAGCATAGAAACACAGTTTTACGGGCAATAAACAATAAATATGAAACTGAGAGACATCTCCACGAAACCTCCCTTCCAAAAACGAGTCCATTTTCTTTTCTTTTCTTTTTTTTTTCCTAGAAGATGGCAAAAGCCTTCCCTTCCCCTCCTGCCCGCACCCCTCCGCCGGGCTCCGCCAGCTCCCCAGCACAGCACGTTGGCTGTGGGATGGCACCAAGCGCTCCCTCTCCCTGCCAAGATGACAAAGTCCTGGCTGGCTCAGCCGCCGCCTCTGCCAGTGTACCAGAGAATCGGTTGTGCGATTTCATTTAAGCGCTGCTAACTAATTATTAACTGTAGGCTCAGCATTCAGGGTGCAGACAATGGGATCAGCCAGGCACCGCTCCACTGGCGGGGGGGCAACACCGTCAGCACGGGTTTCTTTTTAATTATTGTGCAGTGGAATCAGTCCTGGAGAAGCGAATTGAAAAGTATACAAAATTCTGATTAATAACCAGGGCGGCTTTTTTTTCAGTTTTTCTCCAAGTTCCCGCCCACAGGACCCCAACTGTCTTTTCAGCTGTAGTACCAAAACCTGCATGCACTTTAAAAACTGGGATAAATCATTTTGCCTTACAGAACTGCTCCATGGCAATGAATTGTGCAGAGCTGAGCCCTAAACCAGCCTCTGAATCCAGACTTCTGTGTATTCTGTGTGTGGAACCAGATTTGAACTCTGAGGATGACTCCTGGATGGTCTTGTTTTTTGGCACCTCCAGACAGGACATAAACCACTTGACAGGTTGGAGAGGCTCTGCTCTGGACTGAGGCCCAGATTTTACCATCTCAGGCCTTTGCTTGACGCTACGCTTTGCTTTGTGTAAAGGCTGAACCCATAAGGTACCTATGTTGTCTCCTCTCCCAAGGAGAGCTATGCATCCCCAAAGGTGGGAAATCTTTGTGATTTAGAAGCTAAAAGGGTGGTTTAGGACTTGTTGCTTGTATCAACAAGTCTGTCTTGTTGAGATAATTGTGGTTGCACTTCTGTTAATGTCCAGTGGGGCAATTCAGTACTTTCTGCCCCTTTCCCAACTGCACTGAGTAAGGGAGGCTACTCTGTCATCAATGACCTAGCCCTACTTACTGTTACATCCCTGAGAATTTGACTCTCTTTAGTGATGGTGGTTGTCTGGAGATGTCACTCGTGCTACTGAAGGCTGCATTAGAAACCACACGTGTACTGGGGAAGCTGTAGAAATCTTCTTTCTTTTCATACGGGTTCAGCTAATGGCCAGTTTTCACCATGAATCCGAGGAAAATAATAATAATTTGTCCGGGAAGCATTGACTTCTATATCCTCTAGGATTCAAGTCATACTGGCTCTGTTACCTTTAAACTGCCAAACTACAGACCAGGTCAGGTTCACTGTGAAAGTGGTTGCAGCCTCATTCAGAAATTGGGTGCAACTCCAACCCTTAGCTTGACTTTGCAAGGTGTTTCTTCATTTCTGGCAGCCTATTAATTAACATATTCTCATCAAACAGAGAAAGCCAAGTGGCATTTTTATTCAAAATAATAGGAGAAAAAAAGATTCCAGGTCTTCTGATAGAAGTGCTTCATCCTGGAAAAGCTTCACTCCATGCAAGGGAATTCATGAGCCGTGATCTCCACTCACTCCTATCAGAGCAGGCACCTCAGATGGCAGCTGGAGTCTCTCCTCTCTCTCCTCTTGCTCACAGTCCTTCTAACAGTGGAAACACATAATGTGCACGGTGTGCCGCTGGGCCCAGCTGAGGGCTTCAGTGCCGAGGAACCGGCAGCCCCGCCACAGGCTGACCAGCACCCCAGGAGGCACAGCTCCTCCCAGACATGGAGCACACGAGCAAGGGCTGTCACGACCAGGGATAAGGAAAACCACATTGTTTAGCTGCAGCCAGGGCAAGGATTAGAGTAAATAGGCTGCTGTATCGCACAGAGCGAGCACGTGTTAGGGTCTGAAAGTGAACTCAGCCCTTTCGCGTGGCAGCCTGTGCCGAACCTGCAATGAAACCTTTCCCGTAAATAGAGACATCAGAAGGAGACGACATTCCCCAGGGGCAGGGAAAATGTTATGTGAATCATGCCTGACTCTGCTCAGGAAACATATCTCTTAGTTCTGAGTGAAATTCTATACCAAAGACATATATTTTTAAATTAATACTTTTCGTCCTTTCCACTTTCAATACCTTCGTAGTGCTTTTTCTCTAAGCACTTATTAAAAAGAAGGAAGATATAGTCTTGTACTTGGCTAATAATTCTTCCCCAATATTTCTCAATCTACCCATGCAACACTCCATCTTCATCTTCCTCAAGCCTTCTGATTTCGAGTCATGATGCATTCCGACCTGGTGTCCCTGTGCTGCTGCTGCTCAGGCTCGCTGCTGTGCGGGTCGGTGTGCAGCAGGGACCCCAGTGCACACAGGCTGCCTTCCACGCCTCGCCGAGGTGCTGGAAGGAGGAAAGAGTCCTCTGAAACGGGGGTAGGAAGCACCAATTCATTCTCGGGTCGTACCAGCTCTTACAGCGCCATTTCTCACACTCACGCGTGGTGGGGTGTTGTGGGATACTGTGTTTGACTCTCAACAAACTGTGTTGCTAGGACGACGTTTATTATGATACATAATGCGAATAAAGGATGAAACTGTACACAGCGCTCTGATTTGCTATAACTGTCATCTGCGATGATAGCCTCTAGTTTATACCTCAAATGAATTTTGCATGGATGGTACCGATGCTACGAAGAGCTGCAGAGGTGTATTTCACAAAGCTGCCTGGGCCTGGCACGAAGATCATGCCACTTTAAACAGCGAATCTGTTATTGTGATGTTTGTGAGAGGAGAACAAGTGGGAAAGTCACTTTCAAGTGCAGCTCAGTGCTCTTTTAATGAGGAATGGGGTCTTCTTCAGTGTCAGCCAACTACTGAGGAGGAGCTGACACCCTCAGTAGTCAACATCCTCAAAACAGCTGACAGCTCCAGATAAATCAGTTTGTGTACTTCCTCCCCTTCTCATATCACCTGCAGTGACAGGAAAGCACTAATTTCCTTTGAGAGGGAGAGAGATGGATGCACGCGTGCATCCTGGGCTTGTTGATCCTTCAGTGTAAAATTAACAAAAACAGAGGCCGGGGAGAACTGGGAATAGGCACGGCACTTTGTCAAGAGGAAGGGTTTGCCATGGTACGGCCCCATATTCATCATATGGTAATTTACAAATATGCATACGACAGAGTCACATTGCATTAGCCCCTGCAAGAAGCAGCTATGACAAATACAGGGCATTTGGCGAGCCGACTGCCCAGCTCACAGCTGGAGCTCTGCCCCACGCAGCACGGGCAGGGCAGCACCCCATGAGCTCAGCTGCACGCTGAGGGGACCCCGGGAGCTCCCAGACACCATCCTCTCCAGCAGAGCTGCCCCCATATGAGCACAGCACTGAAAAGCTGCGATTGCAAAGTGTGGTCCCAGTCCCAAACCCGAACAATCAAGTGCCTTAAGGACCCTGGGACGTGCAGCACCCTTTGGGGAGGCACTCGCTTGCTCATCCGCTGCCCAGGGCGATCAATAGGGAGTTAAGCAACAAGCGCACCCGCTCACACAGACAGTCCTCACCACGCACTTTCCGAATTCATTACTCTGATGCTGTCACATGGCTAAATGATGTTATAAAAATTAGATACTGCAGGCCATTAAAAGCAGTGCACACTCTGTTCAGAAACCTACTGAAGAAACCTGCCAGATAAAACCATCGTGAAATTTCTCCCCAGCAGCCAGTGCAGCTCACAGCTCCCCCCGCCAGAAGCCCCAGGCAGCAGTTTTGGCAGAGCTGCTCTCCCTTCATTTTGTATCGTCACTTCTGAGGGTTGGCTCGCTCCAGCGTGCTCACCGACCCGTCACCTTCCCAGACACAGGCTCTGACATGAGGCGAGCTGAAACTGGGCAGAAACGAAAGCAAGACACTCAACCTGTTTAAACAGGAATCTGAACTGCTCCCAGTGACCCTGTCCCAGGGAGGATCTTGCCCAAAACCAGACACGCGCTGTCCAGGGCTGAAGACAGACTGTCTCCCCAGCCTCTGCTTGATGCACACTGTATTTAGGCAGCATTTAAGAGTCCGTCTCCTGCACGAGGACCTTTCAGTGAAACTAAAAAAAGAAAAAAAACTCTCAAAATATACACGAGAATCTGAATAATTGTGTCTCTCAACTTCTGTTTTCCTAAGCTGACTATAACTGCGGTGGTGCTGTGATGAATCAGGTTACGTTAGTTAAGTCACCAATGATTTCATCATACGTATATATATTATTTCATATATATATACAAAGGGATACGATTGACGTGATCAAAGGAGACAATCACAGCAATGACATGTTGGAGCAAGAAATCTAAAAGGAGGTATTTGCCTTACAACCTTTTAAGAACAATTATGAATTCACATTTTATATAAATATGTGTATCTATATACGCATACATAAAACTATAAATACATCTAGACATGCATGCATGTGTGCACACACACATGTATAATTACATACACATGCTCCTGCGGTTTTCCGGCTAAACTACCACCATGTGTTATACGTTATCCCAGGGCCCAGAGCAGAAAGGCTGAAACCCACCTCTGGGCGCAGGGGGGTCAGACAGTTTCTCCCAGAGCAGAAGCCCAGAAAGCCACCCCACACAGGGACCCCGTGCCTGTGGCCTGAGCATGGAAAAGCCGAGCAGCACAGGGCCTTGAGGAACAAACGAGGCCATCTCAGGGGAAGAAAGCCAGGAGTGCTGTTCCCTGTCTTCTGCTGTGTCCCAGCCTCTTGGTAACTCACAGCCTTTGCAGCCTCCCCGGCTGCAGAGCACGTGCAAGACGCGCTCCATGCAGCCCCATGGGCCACCCCGTGCTCTGCAAGTGGCCATACCCGCGTGCGTGATGCAGAATTACACGCTTCTGGGCAGAAGCCCTCGCTTTTGTTACAGTTTCATACTAAGCTGGGTGGGTTTTTTCTTACACTGTTGAGTATTTCAGGGGAAAAGCTCTTTTGTGTGTAAATAACTATTAGGTGCTTTTTTTTAAAAAGCAGAGAAAATTCATAAAAAAAAGCAGACAGAATTCATTTATATGAAAAATAGAGGGATTAAACATAGCCAATAAATCACAATAAACTGTCCACAGCGAACAATGCCACCAGATGACCATAATGGAGATCCAGTGCTCTTGTGCTTTTATTAAAAGAACAAAGCACTGCAATTAAATGTAAAATCCGGTAATATGTCATCGTACCTTAAGCATCCTTTTCTCATTCATTGAACACTGTCCTCTGATTTAATTGAAGCCTCTGGTCCCTTTGAGACAGCAATAGTCCTTACTCTAGGCCAAGTTTAGCATTTCATTATTTAGTAATCTGAGATGGAGTCATGCTATTGACTCTCAAGCAATCCTCTTTGCTTCTTATAACAAAAAGGATGCCCACAGAAATAATTGATACCACATTCTACTCTCTAGTAAATCGTCCCTTAGTGGATTGTGAAAAGAGGTTTTTGATTTAGACTTAAGAATAACAAAAGTTGGGTATATTTTTCACTGATGACCCCCATATGACATGTCCATAACCCCTTTCACAGCAGGAATGTTGGCCTAAAGGCATTTTAGCAGCTAAAATGAGTGACTAGAGGCTTTCCAGGTTTTGTTATATATATTCCATATATAAGTGATGCCTTCATACAGGAAAGCCATTTCTTTCTATAGAACAAGTCACTGCAGCCCTGATCCAGCCAAGAGCCGACACTCTCCTGGCTGGTATCAGGCAGCCATCGGTGCTTAGCACCTCATAAAGGCAATCAGCAACTTACAGATTCATTACGGTTTTGCACGCTGGAAATGGGCTGAGGCTGCGTGGGGCATTTGCTTTCCTACATGAAACAAGCCAGGCGAGTCCGGCACCGGCTCCAGGGCTGAGGCCCCAGCACGCCCCTGAGATCAAGAACGGCGTTAACCTGTTTCCCAGCTCCGAAGCACCCTGTCTTTGGGCAGAGAGCCTCTGTCAGTCTCTGGCCGCTGGCACTGAGCTGAGCCCACCCGCTTTTCCTGCTGGAAAAAAGGCACCGGTTTGTAGGATGGCTTCAACACCCAGGGTGGAACTCCCCTAACTCCTCTTGCTTAATGTGCAAGAGAGAACTAGGCAGAGTGGTGGTGATTTGTTACAGGCTCCTTGCTGTGACTATGAAATGACCAGCGCTAATAATGAATGCGGGCACATGAAGTTAGTGATCCCGTACACCAAGGGGAAGCCTGCCTGGTCCACTCATTTGTGCTCAGCTCTCTGGTTCTGGCACTGGGAAAATGTAAAGTTAGTTAGCACACAGATGAGACGCAGAGATAGGGATGCATCCAGGATTAGGACCTCAGCCCTCCCATACATGACAAGAATCAAAAAGGAAGGCCTACCCTGACACCTCCTTGCTTCTACACTCTGGCACCTCTTGTTCCTCAGAGCACTGAAAAAAGTGAATTCTCACCAACTTTGGAAAACCAATGCCTATTAATCAAAAATGGCTGTTTCCTCTGGAAATCTGCCCCATTGCTCCCAGGTGATGCAAGTGCAGAGCTAAGCTGGGGGGAGATAATAATAAACGCAATAAACCTGCACAGTTACCACTCACACTAATGGGAATTACACAGGTGGGCGGAGGAAAAGTCCTCTCCTGGGGCTGCATCTCATAGCCCTGACCTACGCCCACAAGCCTGCACTCCAACTCAGCTGCATATAGTTCTATAATCTATTTGCCACGTTACATATTTCAAATTTTAAAATGTCAGGGTCAGAGCCAAAACAAAGCATTATAAGGGATAAGATTTTAATTCATCCAGTCCTGCGGGAGACATGGGGAAGGAGGAGAAATTCATGCCAATTATTTTGCATTTTGGGAGAGTTATTTGACTGTAGGGCCAACCCCTACCAAAGCAGTTTTCTGTGAGTTTTGTTTTGTTTGTTTGTTCCTCTTCTCCAGTACACAAATTATCTCCAGGTCCTTAGATCCATTAGACTAATTAATATTAAGAACATATGCATATGCAAATTCGGCCATGGTGCCCATATATTTCACTTTACATGACAGCTTGAAGTGTAGTTGTGTGAGTCAATCAAATGCCATAAATTTGCTATGCACAAGAGATCATTAATATTAATTGGGGCATGGGCACTGTGCAGTAGCCCATGCCACCATTAGAAATGGACCCCTCGCTTTAATTGTTCAGCAAATCCCTTTTTTTTTTTTAAATCAATGCCTATGTCCTGATTAAAATATGTATTTTTTTTCCCAGGTAGTCGTCAGAACAGTATCCGAATTGTATTAAAAAATACAGAGCAGACCTTTTCTAAGACAGATGGCACACAATGAGGTTAAAAAAAGTATCTTGAGATCCAACCAGCAAGAACAAAAAAAAAAATTGCTTGCATTGTTGTTTTCATTATCTTGCTTCTGTCATTTCGTGAGCTTTGTATCTTGCAAGGAAAGAAAGAAGGGAGAAAAACTGTGAAATTAATCTTTTGTGCATGGCCTGATAAAGAAGAGACATGCTCAGACAAAAGATAGACTGAGAGAAGGTACCGTGATTGATGACTAAAGTAAAGGTGTCAGAAGAGTATTATGTAAATTACTGGAGGCACAGACCATTTCAGAGAGAATGAGAGGGAGAGGGGAAGCCAGAGAGAGAGAAAAAAGGACTGCAGAGTCGATGTCACCAAGACACTGGTCCCCAAGCGCCAATTTCTTGCCATCTTTCATCTGCTCAGACAAGCTCACCTCACTTTCTATTAGGTTTGCCAACGTAACAAAGGAGGAAAAAACTGTCAACATTAGCATGAATACAGCCCAAAAGCAGGGTTCGAGCTCACAGCGTCTGAAGTGAATCGGTGAGACGGGAACTTTAAGAAAGGCAGCCTCAGCGCTCCTACGTGTGTCGGCAGCAGCAGCGGCTGGGAGCCGATTCGCTCTCTATTTGTCAGAATCAGGATTCAGATAAACGGATCCAGTATCTTTCTCTGTGCTTAACACCCAGCTTTATATCTCTCCGCCTTTGCACGCCCTGGCACCCAGCTACTCTGACACAGGCACAGCCTGCGTGGACCCACCGGCAGCCACCTATTGAACAGGCTGGAGCTGCCCACACGGCTCTTCTGCACGGGCACCCTTTTAACCAAACACCACGCACGCACCCACAGCTGGACAGAAAGAGCAGGGAGAGCCACAGAGCTGACACCCACCAACCTCTCCCCAGAAAACCCTTTGTCGCCACTGCCACGGCCACACACGAGGTCTCTGCCGCTCTGGTCCCTTCTGCGCTCCAAGGACTGTGCAGAGCTGAGCTTGTCCTGACTACGTGGCAGCCGCGAACTTCCAGAAGGAGTCAATGAAAGCACGCTCCCAAAGAATTTATACCAAGTGAAGGTAGGTTTGGTGTCCCATGCCACTGGTTTGCACATCCAAGAGGATGATGTAGTTAATTAATGGCAGGAAAAAAGATACATATTTTTGTAAATTCACCTTTCTCAAAACAAAAAAATAAAATTGAAAAACACAGTGGGCTTTCAGAAAGTTTTCCCTTTGTTCCTGACTATATGATTAATCTGGCTCCTGCTTTAAAACCAATTATTACGTATCGTCTTTTGAATTTCACCTCTGCCATATCTTTGCCCCAATTAATTCGATCACTGGTTTTTATTCAATAATTTCATTTTCCAAGGAAAAAAAGAACTACAAATGGACACCTATCACCACCATGGTAAGAAGTGAAAGAAGCATTCAAGGGGAAGAAAAATACCAAACTGGTGTTTGATGAAGTGCCCTATTCCACCCTACATGTACTCCTGAGACACTGGGCTGAAGTACAGGGTGTCCTCTACACACCAACAACTGCCCTGATAGCCACCCTATAGGGTGAATCCCTGTTTTTAAGGTAGAAAGAAGAGAGAGCTGTGAGCCGAGCAGCCAGCACATGCTCACCTCCCCTGTCCATCTCCCCTGGCAGCTCAGCAAGAGCAACCCTCAGCCAGACCCTGCCACAGACCAAACGCTGTGTGCAGGATTCGGGGTGAAGATAAACCCGGCACGGCTCCCGGCAGGAATCGCTTTGGTAGGGAGCACAAGTGTGCAAATGAAGCTGCTTTCCAACTTCCTTCCTTCTGATTCAATCAGCTATCACATGGCTTTCATTTCACGTGTTGAGAGACATTATAATGAGATTAATAACAAATTGTTTCAATTTTGTGTCCCCTATAAGTTCTGTTGGCCAGGCAAGATAGTCCAAGGAAAAAACATTTGTTTCTTCTCACTGGTTTTTTTCCTTTTTCGACTCTTTTTGCACCATGAGTGCAACAGTTGGAAAAATTTAAAATCCAAAAGAGGCAGCTATTTCTATAACATCAATTTGTCCCTTAAAGAATGAAATGATAAAATGAGTGGGGAAAAAAAAATTAGATGTCCTGGGCACCAAGCTCTGTGCAAATCAGTTTTTAAAGTATCAGTGAATTCACATTTTAAAGAATACTTTAGTTTGCAAGATTGAAACTCTTTTAAGAAGAAACTCTCAAAGGAAGTTGTCATTTTAGGCTGCACAAACCCAAACCCTTCCAAAATCAGGTGCTTAGAAAAAAAATTGAAAGCACTTTAATAATTTAAATTGCTCCCCTTTGCACATGCCCAGAACCCAAATCCCTTTCTAACTGAAGTGCTTATATAAAAATTTGACAGCTCTTATAATTTTAAATTGCTCTACACTGAGTATGCCCAGAACCTTGATCACTTCCAAATTCAAGGGCTTATAAAATTTGAAGCACTCCAATAATTTTAAATTGCAATGCACAGTGCAGAGTGATTTTAAAATTATTGGACTGCTTCAATTTTTTTAAAAGGTCTTCAATTTGGAAGCGAGTCAAGCAGCATTCTAATACAGTAGTTTAAGACATACTGTACTGATCTAAAATTTAACATCTAAAAATAATGAAAATTAACCTAATACACTATTTTAAAAGTGTGGAAGGTTTTCCCAAACACACTAGGAAATATGGAAATCCACAACTTCTGACTCCCTGGTCTTGCCTCTCAAATGATGTCAAGAGTGAAGAGTTAAGAGGAGACGCTCAAGACGAAACCACAGATGTAAGGTGAGCTCCAGCCCGCGGGCTGGACACCCTAAAAGACCTGCTAGAAGCCCCCAGGGACAGACGGGAACAGGAAGGGTAGGTGCTTACGCCGCGAGAATCCTAGTGATGGCAGTCTGCCACATGACAGCAAGTCTGGCAGCTGTCCCTGCAGCCGTGGAGAGAATTTGCCCCTGCGAACCATTTCCTTCAGGTTCGAGAGGTGCACGGGGTGTGGGAGCTGACACCCCAGGTTGGGGACAGGCATGGCAAAGAGTAGTCGGGGCCCTGCGGTCCCCACAGTGACGGACGGGTTTAGACTATTTACAGATCTGTTGGTTATAGACCAGCGATTTTTTGGATGGTGTTTCTGTTTCCTCTCAAACCATATGCTTTCCAGTGAGGATGCACAGCAAGTGTCCCATGCATGGTTCAAAGCACTGACTCCCCACTGCTTTGCTTCATGAGGAGTGGAAATACATAATTTCCACTAGGTTTAGTGTTAGACACTTGGCTCTGTGTGTAAGTCTTTTTGGCAGCTATTTGTTTCCCTTTCAAATCTTGCCCTTTTTTGGAGGTGATTTATATTAATAAACTGTTTCGGATCAGAATTGGCATGATATGTAAAATCCATGCCTGTTTGGTATTTCTGTTGTGTATGCTTAATTTGAATGGTGGGGGTGAAGAAGACAACTCTGTTTAGTTGCCTGGAAGTCTTTTTTTTGTTCCAGACATGCAAGTCTTCTTCTCAGGAGTGCAACTCCAACTACTATAGAGTTTCTTCAAAAAAAATCAGTTTTGACATCCTGAAGATAGGGAACGAAAGAGATTTGAAGTCACCACATTTTCCATGCATTCATGAACATCTGCAATGTAAAATTGTTTCACAACAGGGGCCAGGCTCTATTTCATCTTGTAACAAGTTGGGAATCTTGTCTAATTTGCAGCTTATTCAGTCTGTTTGATACCAGGGACATCGAGTCTTCGGCTGCAAGCTTCATTTTGAAGTTGGGGTCTTGTGGCCTTTCTCTGTTGTCTTTTGTTCTTGTTAAGTTAGAACTCACAGGAGATGACAGAAAGAGTCCCTTATGCCTAGCTCCAGGGTAATAAGGGAGGCTTGTTAAATTTTGATTATTATCTATTCAAAATGAGCATCCTCGGACAAAGAGAGAGATGGCACCTAGGGCAGTGCAGTTTCTAATGTGAATTTCCAGATGAGTAGAAACTGTTGAAGTATGGATTAGCTGGAGTGAGCTGAACAGGCAGGGGAAGTTTGGGCAGAAACGGCCAACGTTTTCAGAATTGAGGGGTCCCTTTTAATACTGACACTAGCTAAAGAAGGAAAATGACTCTGCGGGGGGTGGGGAGGAAAGGCCCTAGGAGTGGGAGACAAGCCAGTTTAGGAGCACTCCTTAAACAGGAGCGATGCTCCCGTGTCCTTGGGATGAGGGAGGTCAACACGAGTCCTGGAAGGCAGTAGCAGAGAGCACTTTGCTCAGACTGCCAGAAGCTTTACAGCTCGCAGACAGGACGTGGCAGAGCAGCGCACAAGTGGTACAGCTGGGGATTTCCACCTGAGCCACGTTACTCGTTCATCTGCATCCAGCCACGTGATCTCTTCTGTGATCGAAAAGCGCTCCATTAAACAAACTTTGCAACTTTTCCTTTCATGTTCACAAAGCCTTTTTCCTCATTTTTTATTTGCATCTCTCTGGTCAGAATAATTGGTTCTACAGAGCAGGGTCAGGGCTAGAAGTTCCCATCACAGGCAGGATAAAGATAAATGGTGTCCACCTATGGTCCTACATGACGAACTTGCACTTCTACGCAATAGATTCATGATTTATCATGTAAAAAGTATCTGCTGTGAAAAAAGGTGCAAAGAGGTTTTATTCAATAGGCTGTAATGGTGAGCTGTTATGGTCTATCAGGTGGATAATGTGCATCTTAAAATACTGTGTAAATACATATTTCTATAATAGCCGTTACATTTCCAAAAGGAGCATTGCAGCCTGCATTTGAAGTGAGAAGGAGCTCATAGGAGACAGGCTCTAGCACTTTTTCCCTCAGCAGGAGGTGGGCAACGACAATTTCTCCTAATTAGAGAGGAAAAATATTATTTTCTGATTCACCATGAACAATAAAAAACAATGGAAAGCAGCAGCTCAGAGAATGTTGACTGGAAGGAAGGAAGGTAAGTGTTAACGTGATGAGAGTGCCCAAGAGAGCTTTGCTCTCGCTACAGTCAACATATTCCTTGCAACCCCGGCTGAGATGGCAGCATTACATGAATGTTCTCCATATTTTCTTCCCAAGAGCTGATAGAATTATTTGTTGTGAATAACGTTCGTAGGAGCTTTGATCCCCAAAATGCCTATGTATGAGAGCAGCTAGACACCTGAGAGTAGTTTTTTTTTTTTTTTTTTTTTAGGGCACCAACAACTACACCAAGTACTACAGATATATTCATTACTGAAAGTAATTACTAACATGAAGCCAAATTAGACAGTTTTACTTGCTTGCAAACGTCTGCATCAGATTATCGGCCGCTGGTAATGTGTGACTTGTAATCCAAGTCAGACAGATACTCTTGGTTTCAGCTCCTTGACAAATGGGAGTTCAGAGCAATGGATAAAAATCCAAAACTGAAATAATGCACACTGAAATTGGGATGGAATTCCTGGAATTTGCAAAATTTCTCCCCACTGACTGAACAGAAACAAGCCAGGGCTACCATGGCCACATAAACAAAAGCAAGATGGATCAGATGTTTCTGTTTAAAAAAAGGCAAACGACTTTAACTCGATTCATGCATCTCTCTTTCTACCATAGAAGACTAAAAGACGCCACACAGTTTTTTTCTGAAGACCTGCAGTCCTGCAGGCAATGGCATGAACTAACGTGCAACATCGGCTCTTACTCTTCCCTTCCTCTGCAAACCACTGTGTGTGACACACCTCTGCAGCGGGCTGAGAAACAGCTCTGAACACAAAGAAGAACAAAGACCGAGCGCCAAACAGCACACTTCACTGTCTCTGCCTATTTGCCCATATTTTGGTATTTACACTCTGTGCCATCCCTCTCACACAGTACCTATATATCCTTTATTGTAGCGCTGGAAAAGGATTCTCTATTTTGCAATTATTTCCTAATTTGGCCAATATGAGAGGTTATTGCTGCTGAAAAGAATGAATAAAAGCATATCTGAGGCAAAAAAGTGCTAGTAGTAAAGTTTAAAAAGAGCACAGATGAAGATTAATAACCTCAGAACTCAGGTCCTGAAGTACTTAAAACAAGTAAAAGATATTATGGAGCAGGAGAATGGAGCCAAAAGGAATTTTTGTTATGACACCCAAAAGCCACATCAGGCAATTCTCAGGTCATGCAGTGCTAACTCTGCGAGCATTCCCAGTGAACCTGCCCCGATGTCAAGGAAATGGGGCTGATTTATAACTCCTTTTTTCCTGCAAAGCTTCAGGTGAATGTGTTTTCTGACTTATCTGAAAGTCACAGAGAAATGTAGGGAGTACAAGCTCACAAATACTAGAAGCCTGCAGGAGAGAAAAACAAAACAAACAAACAAACAAACAACAAAAAAACAGAGTTTGCCATGTAAGGTGGAAAAAAGCAGTCTGGATGCAGACCGCTTTCCAGGATGAACAAAGGACCATGAAGCCAATGGGAGTGTTTCACTTGAGTTCAGTGGCTCTTGCTCATGTCCTAAGCAGTGAAGAGCAGCCACACCACCAAACCAAACGTGGCTGTCCTTCTGAAAAAAATAAGGACAGCTGACATGGGAGAGGGAAGGCCATGCTCACTGAAACTTGAGGGCCTGCCTGTGACCGCTGGTACCTGTAACCATCAAATTTTGCTGTGTGCCAGGAGAAGTAAAGGGGACATTCCGCAGGTGGCCAGCAGATGTATGCAGAGCTACCGTATGTGCTCACATGAATACAGGAAGGGGCACAATCTTCTCAATCGCGGATACGCTGCTTGTAAAAGGAGCATGCACAAATATTTGCACCCACTAGAGTGGCTGCCGATACTGCAGAATAAAGCAAATAGGACTCAGAAGAACTGAGTTAATAAAGGCAATGGAGAGATGATTAAAAATACTTTGCTAAGGAGAAACAGTTTTAGTCACATGCATACTGAGATGTCACCATTTAATAAAATGACAAAAACTATCTATCACATATGCATGAACACAGAACAATATAAAGAGGTTAACAGAAATTGATGGCATCCCAGCTTTAATTTTACACTGAATCGGAGTCTTTGGTGATTGAAATAGACAAAGATGTATAGGGTTATCTTGTTGAAGAGGCTTTGCTAATTACTGGCACTTGTCATTTCTCCATAGCTTTATCTAAGTCAAGAAGGCTAACTAGCTCTTTCTCCCCCAGTGTGCATTGTTTGTTCAGTAGGCTTTGTGCTGAGAAAGCCTTTTTCATAACTGCACCTCATTATTAACAGGTTCATAAATAAATGAGTCCTAATATTTTCCTCAGTTAGCATTTATGATAGGGACATTTGGACTACAAAAGATTACACTTGTCTTTAATAAAAATAGGCACTTATACATGAAGCCTATTACGGTCCTTGTTACACTGAAGAGGAGGAGGAGGAGGCAGAAAAGGGGAGGAGCAGGATTATAAAAACAGGCTTTATAGCACTATCATATTTTTCATGTGATTTTAGTAGCTATTTATTATCTTACATTAGCTAATTATGGCTCTAACCTGAAATGGATTTCTGGATTACATACTCTATCCTCTCTATCCTGCAGTTTACCATATTGTGCGCTCTCAAACCAAATTAGCAAACACTATAAACCAGGAAAATACCTTCAGACCTGAAAAATAAGTGACGCTAAAGACTGAGCCTACCCCAGTCATGAAGTTGATCCTCACGTGCAGCTGTGTCCTCTGCCAGGTTTGACAGACTTTATTTCTGGATCACTACAGAGATCGGGGTCAAGAAGCTGGGAATTAGCTGCAAGGGTGGGGAGAGTTGCATTTGAAGGGGTCAAGGCAGCTGTAAGGCTGCATGAAGATGCCTGAGCAATCTTGAGGAGCACAAGATCTCTTCATATGTGTGCTATCCCCATCCCTCTCCTCATCTCCCGTCCACCCCTTTTCCACAGGATCATCCCGAAAACACCC
Organism: Cygnus olor; assembly: GCF_009769625.2. Taxonomy (NCBI): domain Eukaryota; kingdom Metazoa; phylum Chordata; class Aves; order Anseriformes; family Anatidae; genus Cygnus; species Cygnus olor. The sequence continues at coordinate 117,304,147 of NC_049171.1, read as the reverse complement.
GTCTCCAAGCCAGGAGGACAAGTGACAAGAGGGAAGAAGTTTGTTCTCCCCACTCCACTTTTTGCATGAGGGACATGTTGGCACACAGCTGAATCACCCACATCCCAGGCCATCTTTTAGCTGTAACATCACCTTTTCATTTTGCTTTCAAGGGGTGGGAATGGTGCCTCCTGCACAGCCCACCAGTGCCTGCTGCAAGCCAGTGCTGCACACCGAAACACAAGTGGATGAAGCCTGAAGAGCAAACAAATATATGCTAAGAAACTGTTAAGTGGGATATGGTTTGTAACTCCTCATGGCCAAATCTGATTCCTCCGTCCCATGCAAATGCCAAAATGTTGCCACTTCCCCATGTTTTTTCCAACGGTCTCTGCCACGACTGAGCTCCCTGTTAAACCTCAAAAGTTTTTCACTAGTGTTACAAAAAACTTAAAATAATTACGTCAATTCTTTTCAGAAGAAAGGACATCCACTACATTGTCAGACAGGTTTAGAGCATTTCAGGACTCAAACAATGTTCTTTCTTTTATAGTTACTGTAATGCACCTTTTGTCAGCTATTTATAAAACGCTCTGTAGTCTTCTTTAAACTTAATCTTTTCAAAAATAACTTCAGAGCAAACAAGCTGTAATGGACGATTCAAGATGTCAGAAATGAATCTGTCTGAGACGACAAAAATTTCTGTCTTTCTCTTAGGAAGTAATAATCTTAAAGCAAATACATCGGAAGGCTTGTGCTGCAGTATACTAAAGAGTCAACTCATTTGGCTGTGTGAGACAAGTTTGAAGCCCCAAAAGCATTTATAACATTCGGTTTTGTTTTTCCAATTAGGTGTGGCTTTCAGTTTTTTCTTACCTCTTTTTTTTTTTTTTTTTTTGTCTCACCTGATGCTGAAGTCATTTAAATCAAAAAATCAGTTAAATATATCTGGCACAGTTTTTTTCTAAAACCAAAGTGAAATACACAAAACCAATTCAATCACCAGAGTACCACTTCCTTCAGGATGTCAGTAATTCTCAAAATTGCTTTAGATATTTGCTAGATATCAGAAATGGGTAATGCAGCATTTTAAGTGGCAGAAATGCATTAGTACTATGTAAGTACATGATCCTTAATGTACTAATCTCAGCAATATGTGTAATGAGAACTTTCAGTAACACTTTATTTTAAGTGTCCTCTGAGAAATGCTAATTTACAATGAAACACCTATGAAGTACATGTGACATCTACATGAATACCAAATGAATTCATTTTGATCAATGCTATTACAATGAATATGATATGAATTCACAATGATAGGCCATTTAAAGAATTACCACATTTTTCCTTTAATATTACATATGTTTTGAAGATTAGTATATGTTAAAAACCACATTACAAGTTCATTAGGAGGTATATACGTTACGATGTGCAATAGATATGCTGTAGCACTGTTTAAAGCACATTTGCATCATGTAAAACACTAACAAAAAATACCTGTTAGTAGTGGATTGGATTCTTGTTTCAGTTCCAGTAATGGGATCTGCTGGGTTCAATGAATTCCTGGGCTTGCATTTGAGGGTGGAATCAAGAATATGGCCTGGACTTTGTACTCACTGCTCATCCAGCCCTAAAATTACTCACCCACCCGAAAATGTTAGTACAATCTAGTATAGAGTATTTTCATACTCAAGAGTAATGTGCCTTGAGCATTAAACAAAACTAACTGATGGGCCCTTTTAAACCTGGTCATTATTGTCAGGAAAGGAACCACTGGAACTGGAGGATTTTGTAAAGATGACTCAGCTTGTGTGCAAGAGTGGGGTCTGAACTTTCAAAAATCTGAGCCCCACTGCTATCCTCTCTAGCTGAGAAGTCTTACAGGATGCAGAGCAAATGTTCTGAAAACCCTTAGAAGTTAACTTGAAGAACATGGGAAACAAATATGGTCAGAAGATATTCACAAAATAAAACAGGTGATTACCTCTGCAGGTGTGCTGCTACGTCTCCCATGCATGCTGGTTGCCATTCCTTTCACATCTGTGACATTCAGGGTAGGTTCTGGCCACAGGACAAACATGTTCCTCATGGACCACAGCTCTCTAGGCAGAAGGGAAGAGTGGTCCACAAACAAGCCTAGAACCTGCTGCAAGTTGATCTGCAAACTCTGTTCTGTGGCAGAGGCCATAGCCAGTTACAGCTGCATTGAAATGGTCAGTGTTAGAGGAACGAGTGAAGGGGGAGAAAAAGCAAACAGGAAGGCAACAGGAGAGCTGTAATAGAGCTTTACGTGCCTTGGAAACCATGACAAGGAATGATGGCCCAGACCTCAGCAACAAATGCTCATAAAAAGCAATGACCCTGATGTACTTGTTCTAGTTTTATTTCACTTGAAGACCCTCACACAAACATTTTATATACATATATACGTGTATGTATATATATATGGCTATGGTGTCCTTCTCTAAATGCGACTGTGTTTACTAAAGGTCAATAGCAGTCACAACACCATCATTTCCCTTAAAGCATTAGACCATTTTCTATCATTGCACACCAACCTTGGCTGTGTTTTATGTGGGATCATTTCCTTTTACATCTGGCGGGAACCGTAGTTAGTGGTAGATGCCAATAAGCAATTGCACTAATCAAGGTGCGACACCTGCCAGAGCAGAGGCTGAACCAGCAGTATGTGTTGGCTGAGCGCTGAAAGATCGTGCTAATTGCCAGTGTCTGGCCTTTGGCTGGTCTACCAGGCGTCGGGAGCTTTCAGCAGTGAGTCTCGTGGCTTGGAAAGAATAAAGGAATCTTCTTACGGTGCTGAGGGTCCCTCCTCACACAGCACCAAGTGTTTCCTGTGAGATGCTACCTGCACTTCTCAGCACATCCCGTCACCGGCAGACCCATCCCACAAGCTGCGAGGTTGACGCCCAGCAGAAAGGACTGCCTGTCATTCACAAGTCCAACTGAACTGCCCTGAGCTCTCTGCATCACCACAGAATTACCAGAATTACCAAAAAAAAAGTCACAGTTAAGAGTGCATGTGTCTATAGAGAGGAACATTTATACTTACACAAGCATATGTAATTACTCAAAGCAGGCTTGTCATCTTCCCCTGTTAAAGCATCACAGAAGGGACTGCCGATTTGACCAACAATTACAAGTTTAATGAAAGCGTGAAAGAGATCCTGAACTATTGCATCTGTGATGGCATGAGCACACTGCTGCAAAGCACTTCACTTGTCATAAGAAAAGGAATTGCTGAAATTGTTTGATGTTTACATTTAACTCGTTCTTTTAATATAGACAGGAAAACAGAGGCCATGTCTCAGAAGAGTGGTAAAAGAAAACACAGCATTTCATCTGTCAGTTGCTAGGATAAACAATCCAAAAAAGAAATAAACTTCAGATAAAAAGTTTAAAATGCGATTTAGAATAATAACACCATTAATACTGATTCTCACGCTATGTTTGCCCATCTGGGCCTCTTGACTTTTGGTATGAAGTTGGCGCTATAAGATATACATAATATTCACATTTTGCTTAATCATTAGAAGTCTGGAATTCAGATACAAAAAAAAGAAAGAGGTGAAAAATTGGAAAATTTTGTCAGAAAATTGCCTCGGAATGAAATTCTGCCCTTTTCTTCTACTCCAAGGAGTCATTACCATCTGACAGCTGTTTAGTGGCATATGTGTGTTGGTGGTACCAGTCCAATTCCTAGTGGGCAGGTGTCTGCATCACAAAAGCCACCATCACAATTGGCTCTAATTGGCACCCTTGCTGGCAGCCTCAGTACGGAAAATAAGGATTAGATGGCACAGAGATCAAATTATGCTGTCACCACAAAGGTGATCCCCCTTTAGGTCAGAAAGGCCTGTTGGCAGGACAGTTCGGGGAAGTTTGCACTTCCCAGGCTCTTGTTTTGCCGGAGAGACATGAAATGTCGGGTGTCTAACGCTGGCAGCAAGGCACATTTCACATGCGCTTTCACTTCACAATTTCAGCTGAATTTCAAAAAGAAAAAGAAATACACCACCCAAACTCAACACTCAAACAACAAACCAGAAAATTCCCTCTTAATTTGGACAGTTTCCGATCCACACAAACTTGCTATTTTATGCAGATAGTCACCATATTGCTCTGCTGTGGTATCAGTATAGTTAGTATATTAGATGTCTTTCTTTGTACTTTTTTTTTTGCAGAACAGCATGCAAATTCTGTGATTTTTCTAAGTATAGGGTGCAAAATACACTGGAAAGTAGGGGGGAGGGGGCATGTCTTACCGCTCAGCGAGCTTTATGAGGATATTCTCTTAGTTATTGAGATGAGTTGAATAATTCTCCACTAATTTATACACCAGTGAAACTGGCCTGTTGGCAAGTCCACAATTAATGCGAATGCCAAGTGGGATTGCAGCTTTGTTTCATCTACGAAAACACTTAGCTGAACAGCAGCTTTCCCAGCTGAAAATGTGTGTCTGTCTTTAAACTTGCAACAGAAGCTGGCATTTCTTCGTTTCCATTCACTCTATCATTATGATGCATTATACAATGTAATGATGTAATACGCTGGAAAGCTGAAACGCTAGCTCTTTGCCAAAAATAATAATACAAAAAGTGTACAATTATTTTCATCTATGAAAGCCACTCTCACCACCATCTCCAGCTCCCCAGTCAAAGAGAAAGCTTCCCTAATAGCAGATCATCTCTTTCTGCTTGCGAATCGAACGTGAATGTGAAAAGGGGGATGCCAGCTCATCCATGCTGAGTTACAACTTTTAGGAGATGTAAACATATTTACCACTTCAGCGTGGTGGCTCAGCGCTGCACGTCCCTCATGCTTCTTTTTAACAGCATCCCTCCCCAGGCGATGAGCCCCTTACCTGCGGGACACAGCATTTCATTCCACCAGCGGCTGCACTGGGGCTGAGCAAGAAGGGATTACTCCAAGCAAAAAGAGACCAGGACATGGACCTTGCTTCGAGGATCAAAATGCCAGGAATTTTTCAGGCTTGGTCTTACCACTCCTCAATTACCCAAGTCATGAAAATATCAAGCTCATGAATGCACTTATACAGATGCCGCAGGTTCAGGCTTCAGACAGGGAAGCTGAAATGGCTGCAGGGGATGTAAAATTGCCCTGACCATAGAAAAGGCAGTGCAAGAGCAGGAAGAAAATACAGATTGCTTTAGGTTAAGTGTCCGCTTCGCTGCTTTATCTCCCATTGACTTACATGGAGTTCATACAGCGCCAGCACACCTCCATATGCAAAGCCATGAAATCAATACCCTCTAGCCAGCAAGGCTCTCCCAGGGTAAGGCTGCTAATATCCAACCAGAAAAGTTGCTGAGCACCATATCTTTTGATGGGGCCACGCAAGAGCATGGAAGCATCCCCTTCTCCTCCAACAAACCAAAGACGCCTGGGCTCCTGCAGAGCGGCAACACCCACAGGGTGAAGGGCATGCCTGTGGGACAATACACACTGTCCTTTAGCAGCTATGAACTGACTGAATTTGTTTTCAGAAGGACATAAAGGAGAAGGATAGCTCCAATGCAGTGCCTTGGCCAGTGTCTGCATCCCACACCATCATGCAGAACAAGCAGCAAGTGCATCTGTGCCCAAAATACATCAAAACGATGCATAATACATCTGTATATGTTCCTCTACCATGGGTGCTCGGAGAAAGGGTAGCTCCTGTTAGCCCCACGGCAAAGGGTGCGATGGGCAGATGATGAAGGTGAGGATACAAAAAGGAGTTTCATAACAAACTGTGGTGGTTTTACTTGTAAACCCACTACACAACTCAGCCACCAAAGCATTTCATGTCGTGGTCACTGTAAGTTAGCTCCCAGAACAGGGATTGCTGCCGGTGGCAAAAGCCACTGCTGGTGGTGCAAGGGCAAAGCCAAACCCTACCAAAGCTCCTGTCCACTCCAAGGAGCTAAATATAGTCCTTTAGGAGGAAAACTGAAAAACAGCATGAAAGAAACGTGACAGGGAGCAGCACACTACTGAGCCATGGGGTTGGGGTGCAGGAGGCACATGCCACGCATCAACCAGGCGCAGGTCTGCCGGGCGGAGAAAACTCTGCTCCTACAGTGATATACAATTGCACAGTAAGTGTATCTTAATAATACAATAAAGTGTTAGCTCTGATTAGAAGAGAAAGATGAATTCTTCTGCTAAACCAGGGTAACCCTAAAAGCGTGTTAACATGAAATACTAAATAAAATGCTACTCATCTATAATAAATCTTATTACACATTTTGGCAATTTTACTACTAACATACCGAAGGTTTCAAGCAATGTTTGAAAATAGAAATCTTAAATTGAATCATTGTTGCATGAATATATGCAAAATATTCATTTCTAGCACTGTGAGGGTTGAGTGCTTTTAAATTGGAGAAATCACTCATGACTTCACCTTTTCATGCAAGATAAAGTTGTATGTGGTAACATCATTACAATGTCATGAAAGGAGTGGAAATCATACAACAGTTCTGCCTAAAGCTAATATACAAAAAAGTACTTCTATATTTTTCAATATTGTTCAATATTTAAAGGTGCAGTACAAGGCTTTAAATATATAAAAAAAATCATTAGACTTCAGATGTCAGTGTGGCCTTCACTGAGTACCGAGACTAATAAAATCATTGATGAGATCTCTTTAATATTTAACAGAATTCATGTCTTAGGTACCAGCCTATTTTCAACTCCAGTCTCTGTGGAAGGAACTAAATATAGAAATAAAAAAAAAAAAAGCAAACGATTTATGTGGCGGTCATTATAGATTTTTTTTAACTAGAGCACTAAAATTAAACTATTTACTCAATAATACTGTCATAACAACAGAGAAAACACCATGACATTTAAATAGTATTTCCTATAAATCCTTTAGCAGGAGATTACTTCGAAAGTACGTAACACTTTTATACACATTAACAATCAGTAAATTCAATCAGTGAAAACGAATGAGCGTATTTCGCAAGGAGTTGCCGCACCATGAATTGCCAATATAGAGTTCGGGAGACTACTGGAACCTTAAAGGTGCTTTAAAAGACTGGGAAAGGAATAATTGGTGCTTATATACTTCTTTGCCTTTTCTTCCTGTGATTGAAAAAAAAAAAAAATTATACCTCAAAGTTCAGCCTTGGAAGTAGAAGTTACACTAAAAGAAGCCCACCCTGTAATATATTATTTTTTATAGCACTTATGTGAGGGGGGAAAAAAAAACAACAAAAAAAAAAACAGGGTAAGGCAATCGCACAATGTCAGGTGCAACTTCAGAGCCCGGTACACATGAAATGGATAGCTCCATCACTGCGAGGCTGTCCCTGCTCCGGCAGCCGGGCTCAAAGGGAGGCAAAGAGAAAACGTCTCTGCTCTGGACTTCAAACCTACCGAGGAAATACTCCCGTTCGTTAAAATGAAAACGCCGACCCCTAAATTACCGCCCCGCTCCTGCGTATGAAATGAAAACCCGGGTCCTGCCTGCCGCGGCCGGGCTGTTGCTAGGTGACAGTGGCGCGGCACCGGCCGAGGCTGGAGGGATGGAGGCCAGGCTGGCCAGAGGCTGCCCCACACGGCCCCAGGTCCCCAGCCCTGTGGGTCTGTGCAGCCCCAAGATGTTGCCTGGGGCAGGTGGCAATGGAGAGTTTGGTGAGATTTTGGCCACGGAAGGGTCAGACTGGCCAGAAGGGTGCTGGCGTAGCACCTGCAGGGATCGACATGCTTTAGTGGTGATGCTAAAGCCAATGGGGGCATGAAACTTCTGCAGGGAACAAATAGAGGCTAACTGCAAAGCTATCGACAGCAGTGCTGTGGTGTGGGTGAAGGGCTAGCAGGGCAAATGCCCAAACCTGACGCCCGTGCCCTGTCCTAGGACTGACTGCTGTCAGACCCTGGCCAGCGCTGGGGTCCCCGCAGTCGCTCATCCTGTCCCTGGTTTAGAGGCTTGCAAGCCAGGCGGGGCTCCCCCTTGCACAGGTCCCGGAGTGCTGCACCTGTCCTGTAGCCCCCCTGCCCACCCACTGCTTCTCCACCTTCCCACATCCCGCTGTAGTGTGGAAAGTGAGGAACAGGGCCTTTTTACCAAAAAACATCGTATGTGAGCCATGGGTGGGTACAAGGCTTTGTGAAGGCTGGCTGGCAGAAAAATCCCTTGCACAAGAAGGGCAGCTACCCCAGAGAACACCCATCAGCCACCTCTACCCTTGGACAAGGTGCTGAGATGCCCTGAACATCACGGGGTTCATTTCTCCCATCGTGGCCACTAATGGGAATCCGTGATACCCAAACTGTAAGCCCCATGAGAGCCCCAGGAACTGGGCACAAATGAGAATTTCTCCTTTCCCTCGCTCACACCGGCACAAACCCAGCCTTCTCCAGACCTCACCTCGCTGTGCCTTCCACACGTTCATTTCCTTCAAAAATACACAGTGAGCTCACGTCAATGAAACAAACAATTTGGTGGTGATAATCCATAGATTATTGACAAGACGAATGAGATTCCTTGGTTCTAATGCTCTCTGCTACTCAAGGGCTAGCTAAGCTCTCTTTTTTCAAATATGTGGATTTTGAAATGATGGATCATAATAACATAGCTGGTGCCTATGAATGGGGATTGCAAACACTTAATATTTCAATAGAAGTGTGTGCAACATGATCCAATCACTCTGAAAAATGTACAAAATGGAAATATATAAAGAAAGCAGCTGGCATGAAAGAGAATAAACAAAGAAATATTGATAAAACTCTGTGTGGATTAGGCAAAATATATTCATGCTGCATTTGAATAATCTCATATATATTTATGCATGTGTACATATATATTCAATATACAGAAAGATTTCTTACCTCATCATTCCCCTGCTTTGAAGGACAGGGCTCTGAATTAGCACCATTCCCCTGCAAATCGCGAAGCCATGCGTGCGCAAGAGAACCCCGCTCCCCAGCTCCTGCAGGCACTCGGGGAGCCTGCTCACCTGGGGTGATGCTGCAAGGAGATCACCACCCCTGCCCCAATTCAGGGAAGTGGATAAGCACATGTTTCACGTTCGACTCATGAGGGACCCTTTGAAAGATCCATCTTGTCATTCATTAGACTAATTTTTTGCATGCTTTTATATGGCACACCCCAGTGATTTCAGGATCAGGCCGGGAGAAATCATTTGCATCACACTTACACTAGGGTATTTACTTCCCTGAGTCTCAGCAGTAAAAACAATCTGACCACTGAGAGCTGAAGAATAAGAATTAAGCAAATTTTAAGGCTGAAAATGCACTATCCCAGCGCGCAGCTCCCTGACCCTCAGCATGTCCCTGTGGCCAAGCTGGGGTAACCTCTAGGACCATGCACACGCATTGAATCCATGCCAATGGCAAGGTATCACACGCTAGTTTAAGCCTCAAAGGAAAGCAAACAAACAAACAAACAAATAAATAAAAAGCTAAATCATTTTACAACTGTTGCAGGCTAAGAGGATGTACGCGAACAGGGACTACAGCTCAGACGATGGGTGGGAGCCTTTTATGCTGCAGTAACTTCCTAATGAATCTAAGCCCCAAGTTATTCTGCTGTGTTAGGAAGGAAGCAGTGGTAACAACCTCCTCTCCTTCTTCATTATTTTCTGCTTGCTTGCTTTCCCTGTACTTTTACCACCAGATCATCACCAATTTCCACAAGGCCACCCTGAGTGATGAGGGAAACCAGAGCCCTGTCCCCTGGCTCTCCAGCGTCAGCCAGCAGCAATTTATTCCATTGGGGTTGCGCTGCGGGGTTTTCCCACTGTTTAATCTCGGCTGCCCAAAAAGCCACCTTCCTTCCCCCCAGCCACAGCAGCCTACCTACTGCTGAGATATTCACCACAATAAGCTTTGCTGCTTTATTTCTGCCCATGTGACTGCTCCACAACCAGCACAACCTCAGTGATGATATGTGCCAGCCGCGCCTGCCCGTGAATGAGAAGGACCAGCCCGTTGCTGGAGCACCAGGCTCTCCCCCTCAGTAGTGTCCCTTTTGCTGGCACAGTGTACATTAGCTGCCTGGTCTCCTGCACTGCTCACTGCTCTTCCCATCTACAATCAAAAGTTTTATTTTGGCTTTTTACACGCCTGGTTTGCTCCTCTCTTACTTTGTCAGCCTGTATCTGATCACAATCCCAAATTCCAAATTGCGTGCTGCAGGCTGAATTTCCCCCAGATTTACATGTCACTACGATCAAAATCTGTTGCTTAATACAAGACCTCTGTAATGAGCCTGAGATATTCTATTGCATGCTGAATTTCTGACTCACATGATATGCAGTAACCCAATGAGACACACACGCACACCCACACACACACCAGAGCAGAGGTTTGAAACAGCAGCAGCTTTTCTCTTGGCACAGGGCAGGGGCACTTCGGTTTCTTGAACAGGTGGACTACCTGACAAGCAGCAGGTAGCCTTGCTTTTGACTACTACGTTTTAAATCAGGGCTGTTTGGCAATTCATTAGTGTCTGCTAACTGTTAAACACAGGAAAGTTCAAAAACATGCATATGTTTTCCTCCCTGCCTCCCAGGTGGTATCTGTTTCAAGCAGCAACCTTTTCACTCCCTGCATAAAGACTTGTAAACTTCCCGTGGCTACACCAGCGGTTCCTAACCAGGTGCCTGCGCTGGAGCCGCAGTCTCTGAAGAGCAGCAAACTCCATATGCTGATCCCCGGCTATGTAGATGCCATTCGTTTCTCCTTGAAAGTTTATTGTCAGAATTACTGGAATGTACACAAATGTCTGTATTTGAAGGTGAAATTTGGTGGAAAAATAAAGATATAATAGGATCCTTTCTTATATAATTTCCTGGTGTGATGTCTGTCTAAAAAATGAAGTGAAATTATATGATGTCAAAAAATCATGTTTCAAAATGATTGACAACATGTGAGTGTTTTGCATTGTGAAATGAGGTGGAAAATTTTAATTGCATGATGGAAGGACATAATATTTATTAGAACCTTGTAACCACACTGGATTTCAGTGAGAGGACACAATTTAAAATTTTGTATTAATACTTCAGGCTAAATCTTAAATGAACACACAGAAGCAAAATTCCAACTCGGAACCTGTGAATAAGTTTTTAATCTCTAATAGTAAAATAGCATCTATAGGGTAGGCACGCCACCATAGTGACAAAAAGGTTCCCTCATACACGTCCTGCTCTTCTGATCTGAACAATACACAGTGCCACGCTCCCAGGTCACTGAAGAAATAGCTGCTCTGTGCACGCAGGGTTTTGATAAAGGTCTAAGGAAGATCGGGGTAGGCTGAAATTCTTAGAAAGCCAAAACTGTTTATAAGCCCACTTCCATCCTTCCCAATGACAATAAAAGAATGGTTTGCATCCTCACCCAGATGCAACCAACCCAGGTGCTTGCAGACAGATGGGAATAAATCCCAGAATCAAACCGTATTGGAGGAAATCCCAAGTAAGCAGCAACATGGTAGCAGCAAGTTCAGGGAGAGTCCTGGCTGGCCCTGTAGCAGTTTTACTATTGAGGTTGGCCACTGCAGCACCTGACAGCAGCAATTTTCAAGGAAAGTGGTCTAGAGAAGGAAAGAAAAGTGAGGTAACGTGAAAATGGAGGGAAAATGAGATATGTGTACATGGAGGTAACTTGAAGCGATCCATCTTCACTTTAAGACATGCCCTGAATATGTCTTATGCCAGTAAGGAGTCTGAAGGGGCCATCTATTTAAGGTTCTGCAGTATTAGTTATACATCTTCTCCCTTCGTCTTTCCCAGCGAGACAGGATCCTGAAGCACAGAGACGTGGCAAGTGAGGCTACCCCTTGCCCACCAGAAACCCTGGGGGAGCTGAGCCCCTCGCTGAGTCCACCGACAGCACCGCAGGCCAAGGGGGAATGCCGAGAGAGCAGGAAATCCTGGTTGAGCCAAATCCTTTGCGACCAGACCCCAAGCAGCCCTTTGGGGCCAGCTCAGCCCAGGGAGGTCTGGGAGGGCAGCTGTTGTGCCACCGTGCCTTCAGCAACTGGCTGAATTTAACGGGCGTGCCTTTGGAGATCTGGGCTTAATTTGGAGATACAGGATGAAGCAGGTGAAGTCCATACTCCGCTGGAGTCAACTCCCCAGCTTGGCCAGGTCTCTGAACCACCAGTGACAAGTCAAAGCCCAAGCAATCCTCACATACCCAAGTGACATACAAAGAACAGAACAACATAATTCTCTGTGTAGGCAAAGCAGGTCACAATGAATTTGGAAATAAAACTTTTCAACACTCTGTAGTGACTCTCACTTTACCAAGAAACAACTATGTAACCAAAATAAAAGGCACACACAAGCCAAAAGTCCATAAGGAAATTGTGAGAGAAATGAAACCAACTCTGAGACCTTTTCTATTCATTGTAAGAGATGGGGGACTGTGTTATAAATGTCTATGTAGAGCCGAAGAGAATGGTTAAAATTATATCCATCAAGCCTAAATGAGAAGTACAGAAAGCTACACAGGGAAAACAAAGAGGCCGGCTCCAAATTCTGCCACTGGCTCAGTATACCAGTAATCCACAGAAATTTGGCCTGGGACATAAATCACAGCACCGGAATCCTAAAGGGTCATTGAACAGGTCTGCAGCTAGTCAAGCAGAAGAGGTCAGAAATTAAAATGGTTAGCAATGAGTAATAAGAAACCTTAGATCCTTAAAGAATTGTTTGAAATATCTATTTGTGCTCCTCTCTGAGGAGGGGAGAGATTTTTCTCTTCTCTATCAAATTATCTTTGAGTACTGGGATCAACCTTCCTCTTTTGCATATTCTCACCAGCTTTCGGGCAAGGTTGTATTTTACCTGTGCGCATCCACTGAGCAAACCAGCACGCAGAAAAGTTTTGTTCTCAGCCAATGTATGCTCCCCGAGAGAGGGATTTACACGTCTTTGCACAAGAAGCACTTTCACCTTCCTCCAGGCCAGGGCAGAAAGCAGTAAGAAATGGCTTAGCCCACTGACCACAGCGAGTAGAGAGCTTGACAGAACCATAAAACCCTGTGGCTAGCCCGTGACAGATGTCCCCGGTCTACCTGACACAGGCACAGAAAGCCCCATCCCACCCTCTCCAGCCCTGCTGGTGTGCCAGGGAGGGGGTAACAGCCCTGACCCTGATGCAGGACTCGTGCTCCCACCCAACACGCAGCCCAGAGCCCAGACTCTCTGAGCCAAAGCCTGACGCCTGGGAAGTCTAATCAATGGAGTGAGGGAAAAAAAACTGTAAAAATGTATTAGATATTTCTGAATAACAAATAAATCTGAGGAAATCACGATGTGCTCACAGCTATTCCATGAGAAGGAGAAAGAGAGCCAGATCAAATATTCATTTCAAGTTACTCACTCGGCACTCCATCAGGCTCTTTTATAAGCAAAAATTGTTACAGGATGAGCACACCTCCGAAACAAATTTCTGCTCCACCCTCATACAAGGAGCAATCATGCGCACCCAGGAAGCCGCACGTTCAGAGAAGGTAGGGGCACACACACTGCCCCTCGCCCTGCTCCGTCCTGCCCTGCTGCATCCACCCAGGGCTGGAGTTCCCCAGGTTCGTGGATCAATCCTTCCCCTCTCCCCTCCGCGCACACACTTTTGCAGTCTGGGATTCCTATTATAATAATAAAACAGAAGTGCAAAAATGGGGTCTGACCATGCTCAGAGTTTTTTAAAACAACTGTTCACAAGCTGAACACCTACCACGTTCAAGGCTTTGGTTTAAGGCCACCAGTAATTCAGGTGGAGACTTTCTTGGATGGAACCTGAACAGGTTATGGCCTGATTCAGCAGTGAAGACTCCACGATCTGAAGATTAATGCTCCCCAAATAGCTCTTTGCTCCAGTCATTCTGAAGTGTTTATAAAACGTTTGCATCCCATATCTGAGTATTAACAAAACCATTTTAATAATACATAAAACACCTGTGTCCTTGTGCAAAGCAGAGAAAATTATTGCAATAGTGTGAAATAAAAATGGTGGGGTCCTTCAAGTCTTAAATCACCAAAGACCGATCTGCCTCCTTCCACCTGTTTGTATTGTTCAGCTTTTTCTGTTCAGAAAGGAAATAACCATCCCTGAACAAGCAACTACAGAGTACATAAGAGCATCACAAAGTAATTATGAGTTTATGACATCATCTTAATATTACTAGGGAGAGACTGAAAGACCCAGGAGAAACTCCAGATTTCCCTTTTGGGAAAACGTTAATGGATGCTTACAATCTGTTTTCCTTTGTTTGGATGTTACAACCAATAATACACTTTTATGTCTATAAATAAAGACTAAAGTTGAATAAATCCAACATGCTCCTGAGCCTGCAGCTCTGAAACTTGATTCACATTCACAGTAAAGATTTATGAGTCACTCACAGAGAATAAGTTGAAACTGCAAGATTTGGGGTGAAATTATTCAAAAGGGTGATTCTTTTTGGAATGATTATGCATGCACACCTGATCAGGGTGTCACCTGGGCCCCTTGTCCTACATGATGAAATGTTGCAATTTTTCTGCATTTCTCTTTGCTTGCACAAAAGAAGAGCATGTAAGAGCAATCAAACTGTTTATTTTTGCATCAGATCATCTTGTGGAAATATTTTCCCTTTCAATTAGATCATAGGACATGTTCTTTAAGCTATTCACATGAATATACTAAATTTACCGATGACTGCAAAGCAAAGAAATAAAACTGATTGCTGTTCCTCATGTCTGGGTGTGTCTCTATATTTTTATATGTATGTATGTATATGTGAACCAAAATACCTCAGTATGGGATGCTAAGTTAAGCACTCAAACTCTGGGAGAAGCAGGCCCTGGTAGCTGTCCCTACTGGGTGCACCATGGGAAGAGGAACCGGCTTCTTTCCTTTCTTTCCCTTCTTTCCCTTCTCACAATTCAGCCTTTATCTTCACCCAGCAGGTTTGAAACTATTAACTGTAGGAACCACATGTACCACCAGATGAGGCCATCGATTGTGAGGAAGACAGAAGGCATCCATCCCTCTGTAAAGCCATTTGCTTGAGTCCCTCTCTTGCTTTTGACACCCAGATAGTAGTTTGTTTGTTTGTTTGTTTGTTTGTTTCAAATAATTTGTCTAAATTAAATGAGTTTTGTAAAGTATAAATGAAACAAGTTGGAAAATATACTCGGGTTTATATTCTCTCTTCTCCTGGAGAATGAGATCACTCTACAGCCATCTGAAAGGTTTTCAGGAGCCTCCCTTTATAAAATTTTCGTGGCAAACTCTCAGAAACTTCATTGTTACTCACTTCACTCTCTCCATGTTCTTCCTGATAAGATGTTTTTCTCCTGCACAACATATGTTTCTCCCTTTTTAGTACTGAAACTTTCTTGCTTTGTTCAGGCAATTCAAAATTGATACAAACTTTTTCCTTGATCTCATAATGATTTGGCCTGAAAAAAATCTCCTGAACTTGGGCAGGCGCAGGTCAAGCTCCAGATTTGGTACTGGGTGCTTTTCTCTGAAACTGGCTGAACACAAGTTTGGGACGCTCCTCTCCTCTCAGCACAGACACAAACAGAAAGGGACATCTCTCCTCCCAGCTTCTGCCTCCTTTCCAGAGAGTCTCTGCACCGGACCAAATTTATAAACTTCATGACTATGCTGGCAAAACCACAGTGATGTGGGAGCCAGGCAAATAATCACCTTTTTCCAAATGGCTGCTATTGCAGAAAGGTGGGCTGTGCTCTGTGGCTACGTGGTAACCCTGATGAGTAAGCCTGGAAGTTCAGCCCACTCCTTCTCTCATAGATCCTCCCAGTCTTTCCATTAAATTATCACCCGTGCCTTCGTTACCACTAAACCTGTGTGAACTTACTCTGGCAAGAAACAAAAGCTGATATAAGAATGAATCAAAATCTTATCTCAAAAATGCCTTCAACCCAGATTTTGTCTGAGACGAGAACACAGATGCAGGTGTACGTTTTTCAGAAGACACCTGTCTTTGTTACAGTCCTGCATCTGAACGTGTCCCGACTCAGGATCTGCCACGGCCAAGTCCTCTCTGCTCTGCAATGACAACAGAGCTCCGAGTCAAATTCACTGGAAGGCCCACCTAAGCCTGAGATGTACAGCTGTTTGCGGCTACATGCACCTTGAAGTTGTTACTCTTTTGTTCACCATGAAAATGAAATTTCAAGGAACCAAAAATATTTGCCATTTCAGGTAAAATTTGCTAAGTAACTTTGACTGAAAACAACTTTAAAACATTCAGAAAACTCAAAATGTTTTGTTTGACATTTTGAAAAAGCGAAGATGTTTTGATTTTTAATTTCAAAATAACCTTTTGTGCTTAGAAATTTGCCAACATTAAACAATAAAAGAGGGTTTTGGAATGAAAGAAAAACTTTTCAGTCAGCTAAATAAAAATATCTGTCTTCCTGTTTCTCTGAGAAGATAAAGAGATTTTGTTATGGGTTTTCCCATGATGATAATTCTAAACCTCTTTTTTTTTTTTTTCATTTTGACCAGTGAACCAGAAATATCAGTTATTTGTCCTCTGGTGTGCACAGTGGCATTTCCCTTTTCTATGAAACCACCTCCAGAAAAGGAAAGGTGGTTTACTCATCTTTCCTCACACTATCACTTCTCCCAGCCCTATCATTAATTCTGTTGAAATCTTTCTTACAGGACATTAAAATCAAGAGTGGATTTCAACCAAAATCTTCTCTCATGGTCCTTATGTCACCTCTGAACTCCTCCACCCTGCTCCTAACTTGTTCTCCAGCTCTCCCCATGGTCTTGTGATGGCTGCTCCTCACTTCAGCATGGCTTGTCTTGAGATGCAGACAAAAACGGGCTCCTTGTGTCTTGTCTTCTTTATGGTGCACTAATGCATGGCCAGTTATAATTTAGCCCTAGGGTGGCATCATGCAGTAAACCACACTACAGTAATTACTAGCTTCTGCAGTGTTATTTACGGGACTACCCTACTAGGGTTATTTTATAACATTGTTATAGATTAATAGTGACACCGCTGCCTTCAGTGTGCAGACTTTGCTATGGGTTAAGACCCATGGAGGCCTGTACCATTCAAGAGAGCCATGCAATAAAAATAAAAGAATCATTTCTAGTAAGTTCTGACTCTGATTAAAAAACAATCTTTATGAAATAGACGCTAATAAAATTGCTTTCCTAATTACCCAGAGCTAGTTCATTTCCCAGCAAATATAATAAAACAGAGTTACTTGGCTCTGATTCACAAAATCTGAACCCAAGCTCATTATTAAGGCATTTAGCAGTGAAAAAGCATGTGTGCATAAGATGCTGTCCCGTCAAGCAGAATGCAAGAAATCTTTTGAAGTTAGACCTTTGAAGTCTCAAGTTATTGCTGCATTTTTTTAACGCAGGTATTTCAACAAGAGAAAATCTCTCGTGTTATTTACACAGATGGAACAGGGCACCCTATTATACCATCATATTCAGTGGAGATTTCAGTTAGAAGCAGAAAGTCTTAATTTAAAGAAATATTTAGAGCTAGTACATAGCACTTCTTAATCTGTGGAACCATTACAAGGCTGCAAGACTTTTACATAATAGAATAGACCAGCCAATGTCCCAAGGCTATTATTGCTATGACTTGTAACACACTGAAATCTCTTTCATCTGCCTAACCTGGGATTTTGATTATTGTAAATGCATGAATATCTTTCAGTTTAGGGGGTTATGTTTATGTTTTATTTATTTCTGCTTATGTTCTGCTTTCTTCAAAACTTTCTCCAGTTGCTAGATGCGCAGATGTTCTACCAAGCTCTCCTGTTCTCCTTACTCTGCTAGGAGCATCCACAACATCCTGAGCTTGACTCCCACAGTGACTGCAGGCTGTAGCTCCATATTTTTAAGAATCCAGAGTGTTGGGGCAGGACGGGGCAGGACGCCAGTTTCCCCACTACAGGAAGTACATGGAGAGAGAGACCTGATATGCACAAGCTACATTGGTGGTGGTGCAGACAGAACCTCAATAGTACCAGGGTAAGAAAGGCGCAGAGGATCAGAGCTCCCCAATCATGCACAGGCCGGGGGCACTTCTGAAGACATTATCTCTGCAAATCCATCCCATCATCTTGCACTCCAAAGCAACAGTGCCTTTATTTGAGTTTGACTTCTTTACGTATTTACAAAGACCTCTTTTCTTTTCCACATCAAGTATGTATGATACACCCAGCTAGGAGAGGTATACTGCAGTTCAAAACCTGGGTAAAATCTAGTATTACTGAAAGCATTTTAAAAGTATGAAGAGATCTTAGGAAGTCACCATCTGCCTCTCTGCTTCATGTCAGGAGCATCTACACCTAAATCCTTCCCAACAGCTGCTTCCTGAGAGCACTCCTCTACTTTCCAGATCGCAAGCCCTCTGAGCTAGCTGCTTAAGGTGGCCCGTGCAGCACAGGGATATCCAGCAGCCGCCATCTCGTGCCAGTAAGATGTGCCACCTGATCTCTCTGTGCCTTGTTGGTTTTTTTTGGCAACCTCACGACAAAATGGAAATAACCCTTCCCTCCTGTGCAAGGCAGCTGGGAGGTTCAAAAAGTGAACGTACATAACCCTGAAAAGCAGCATTCCCCTGGAAAGAAAAATGCTTGGGGAAGGATTTACTAGAGCAACCAACAGGACCACAGAGATATCAGTGGGAGCAGAGCTAACCCAGCAAGGTTTTTTGCAGATCCATTCCCTCAATGGCCAAGGGTCAGATTTTGCCCTCAGTTTCCAAAGTGTCCGAAGGAAGGAAGATGCAGAGACGCCGGGGGCACAGCCCCAAGCTGCTGCAGTTCCCACATGTGGAGCGCAGTGCAGTGAGTGATAACTAATGGGTACCACCAAGTATTTGGGATTGTCACACAAGGCAGAGCACTTGCTCCCACCCCAACTGATGCACAGAGGAAGTGCCTCGATGGCACCTGTGTACTGTACCTGCCTGGTGCGGAGACAATCACATTGCAGACCAAATGCCCATCCTGGCAGATGGACGGACACATTCCCCTGAGGACAGGAAAGAGGAGGGAAATTCACCCCTGCAGACCTGTCCATAGGGCTGCTACCCAGCCAACTTTTGGTCTACAGCTTGTGCTTCAACAGAATACGCAGGACTGTAAACCCATCCTACACTCATCCATAGCCAGACCTCCATAAAATTAGCAATTCTAAAGACACTTCCATGCCATAAAAGTATCAAATTAGTACTTGTTTTGGTTTAAAATTGTCATACTATTTATATTTGAAGAAAAAAAAAAGAAAAAAAAACTTTTAGAAAGAGCTCTCAGCCTAAACCCTGTGGATAGGAAGTCTCACTGCTAAAGTGAGCTGCCTCTCCTTCAAATCAATGCGTCTCCAATGCCCTTGGAAGTGACTGCAGGACCAGGGCTTTCGGTAGCAATTCTCCTGGTGCTGCATGAGTCAGAAAAAAATCCAGCTACCTCTGTAGAGTGCTATGGGTTCCACTAAGTTCCCTGGGGACAAAAAGCAAGAAAAGCTTCTTTCAATCAGCGGATTAAGCAGCTACGACTCAGAATTCACATCAGAGATGATCTGTGGAGTGAGAAGGTGCCATTTTTACACAGTCCCTTTCTTAACCATAACGACACTGCAGCGCAGCTCGCTGCGGCTTGCACACACCTCCTGTCCCCTCCTGCCGCTTGTGGTGGCATCTGTGATACTTCGGCTCCAGAGGATGTGCTAAGGATAAAGTTTCTATCTCAACTTCAGATGGCTTTGTTTTTTGTGGTGGTAAGTTAGATCCTTAACATTATCTTAATGCACTTTTTATGGTTTAATTTCCCCTTTTGTGGTGCTGTTTTCCTCAATAAGACTCTTAAATTGAAATCAGATTTCCTCTGAAGGAGCCAGCCTGATTTTCTTCGAAAGCCCAGTACAATACAGTCATTCCGCTGAGACTGACAATTTTATTATGGTTGCATTTCCTTTTTGCCTACAAAATGTTTGTTTTATAAATAGGCCTTTTTAATTTAATGTAATTTTTGTACAACAGCAGAAACAGTCAAAAAAACACACAACACAGCTACAAAATTTTGTTTTTCTTATACACGCCTTCCTTAATTTACTTTTTGTTGGCTGGGGAGGGTAAATCAACTTTTTACCTAAGGCAAAATGTATGTAAAATATCAATCTGAAGTAAAACTCAGCTCCCCTGCCTTCAAGCCATATATCACTGAAGATGTAGTCTTGTAATTAAAAATAGCAAACAAAAAAAAAAAAGCCCTACAAACAAAATAACTACATTGCACTTTAATGAATGAGACAACTACAAGCAGAAACATGACAAGGACTATGGAAACTAATCAACTGACAATTGCTTTTACAATTTTTACACCACTCATGATTTAACAAGGGTGGTGGTTTTTTTTTCATCACATGCTTAATTTTAAGCATGTGAAAAGCTTCATTGGCCTCAGTGGCATTTTTGTTTGTTTTTTTATACCTTTAAGATTGCCTAAGTGCTTAAGCATCTTGTGGAATTATGGTCTCCCTTTGGACTGTCAATTATTCTTGTATCCGTTTGCTCTGAGAGGACGCAAAGCCTGCTGTTGGGAGCTCCAGCTCTCCATGCAGACCCCACTGGCCAAATCTAGGTCACACAGCACGAGCTAGTCCATCGGCCCCATCCCCATCCTGACCATGAGCTGGTCCCACATGCCCAGCTCTTCTCCCTGCAGAGCCAGGGTGGAAAAGGAAGGGAGGAGAGGGAAAAGTTTGTTGACCTCATAACAGCACTGGGATGCAGTTGAACATGACGTTGGCCTCAATGGCTAAAAGCGCTGGTTAAACTGGGAGCAGTCTTCACCGCCCAGCTTGGTGTCACCTTTTGGGGTCTGCAGCACGGAGTGCACCTCTGCCAGAATTTCTGCTTCCCCTACAAGTCCAGACAATTAAATGGTGCATCCATTCAAACAGCCATCTAATAGGAAAGGAGGAAAGTCTTCCTGACACACGCATCCAGATTACTTTTTATATTTCTGTAGTCATCAACAACTGGTCTGAATTGCTCAGTAATGGTTTAAATTCTGGTAACAGGTTTCATATGCTTGCTATAACATCTCAGCATATTAATTAGCTTTCAAGACCCCCAAGCAATAAAAATGTAGTCATTCAAGGTCACAGTTTGACTTATTTACAATTGATGTATAACTTGGCAAACTCTGCATTCATCTACTTCGTACAATAGAAAATATATTGTCATTCAGGTTAACAAAAGACTCTTTTCTTTGCCACCTCACTACAATGGCCCTGCAAATGAACATCGCCTGAATAAAATCCTAACCACATTTTCACTCTCATTAACCACAGTAGGGTATCACACAATTTGCCTGGCTCCTACTTAGACCACTGTGCACCATTTTACTAGCAGCAGTTTGATGGGTTTTATGGCAGGTGATATATGGAGTGGGAGTTTCGGGAGTCGTAAACAGAAGCCACAGTGTATCACAATGTGGTTTAGGGATATAATGACTGTGTTGTAAAGCAAAGGATGACAATACTGCACTAGGCTTGAGGTAGTGAACCAATAGACCAAACAGCTCAACATAATTCAAGCTACAAACAGAGGATCCTAGGTGTGTGCTGGCCTTCCTATATCTTTCATTAATTACCCCTGATGAATTTAAATACGAACTACTAAAACTGAAATAAATCTGCATCCAAGAGAAAAATTATAGAGTATCTCCTTGTATTTCTTGGAAGAAGTTCCTCTGCCCCAGTGCACAAACACACATCCCATGGTAGCAGTTCTGAACCAACCTTTTGCATCTCCTTTGCTTCTGGGGCTAGCATCACTTATTGCCAAGCCAGAACAAACTCCAGCCTGGAGACCTTTTGCACACATGCAGGAGGCAGGTTCTGCTCTTAGCTATGTCTGCAGAAGCTGGGCTGAATGCTACTCTGAACAGAAATACCCCCCTCCATATTTTATTCATATTTATTCATGCTCTGACATCAGACAATGCTCTACTTTTTCCATGGACCACTACTGGGTTCTTCCAGTCCTACCAATGCTCTTAATTCACATCCTAGCTTGATCATTTTTGTGGCTGATTCATTTGCGCCTGGCTGATCCTGCTGTGCTGTATTTGGATTGGAATTTCTGCAGTGGTCCTGTACTGGTCAATCCCTGCAAGTCTTGCAGAGGTGTGGTTTTGGTGGTTTTTTTTGTTTGTTTGTTTTTGTTTTTTGTTGTTGTTGTTGTTAGGTTTTTTTTTGTTACAGATATTGTCTAATTATGGCACAGAATAAGAAAATTGTCTACCTGGTTCCCCAAGCTGTGTCATTAGCCACATTGTGATAGATTGGTGACAGTGACAGAGCTCTCTCCCAGCATTCAAAGCCTACTCAGTTGCGTTTAAACTAAATAATACTTAGCGCATATAGCGCTTTGCATATTCAAAGCGCTGTACAAACATCAATTAATTAATCCTCATAACATCCCTGTGAGGTAGGTAAGTATTATCTCAGTTTTACAGATGGGGAAACAGACACAGAGAGGTTAAGTAAAATGAAAAATTAAAGTGGAGGTGTGCTGGTTAATTTGGAATTGCACTTTGTGCTGTTTGAAAAATTAGAAGGTGCTATACCAGATCATTATTCTGCCAGAGAAAGCTACATTTTGATGTGCTGACTCCCCTGGTCGGAGCCACTGCCACAGTCAGGAACCCTGAAGCTGAACCTTCATGTTCTCTGACTGGGGAACACACATGAAAAATTCCCACTAAAAGTATCCTTCTGCCTAAAGTAAAACAGGCAGAGGTATCTCCTGCTTCCAAGCATATTCCATAACTATCAGAGAAGATTTTGAGATAAATAATCTATTTTAGTAAAATCACTAGGAAGGAGCTAAGACATGACCTGCTTGGAGGGCTAGAAATTATTATCCCCAAAACTCTAGATAATTGTCCTTTTCTCCTATTATTTGTATTGCCAAGTCACAGACCAACACCAGGAAGGAACAGACCTCATGTTGCATAGGAAGGAGACTCCAGCCCAAAGAAACAGTGAGCATGCCTTAACTCTGAAAAGAAAAAAAATACAAAGTGCAAGAGACATACCAGCTTGAGGAAATCACCCAGATTTGCTAAAGAAGTGCAAATTCGGGTCTGTTTTCCTGTAGCTTAAGTGCTTTTGATTTTCAAAGGAAGAACCATTAACAAAAGCGAAGTCCAATGTTTTACTATCTAAACACAAGCCTGTGCACTACTGCCTGCTTTTGTGTACCTGCTATGTTATTGTATCCTTGTTATTTTAATAAAGAACTCTTCTCTTCCATTTGATATTCAACACTCCCTCAATGTGTGGACTCTATTAAGTAGGAAAAGCGCAAAATTGACATTAAGTGGATTTGGGGGCAGGAGGAGATGGAGTAGGTGTTTGCTCTATCTACCCTGTGCATTATCCTACACGAGCAGTGAAGAGGGAACAATTGGCAGGATAGCAGCTCCACAGAAAAGAAACCAGAGGACTAGGGGCTGTGGATCACAGGCTCAATGTACATTGACAATAGTATGCAGCTGAGAAAAAGGCAAATGCCATACTGCGATGTTTAAACAGAAGTAGAGTCTGCAACAGTCGTAAAGCAATGCTTGCACTTTGCTGAGTGCCAGGGAGGCCTCACCTGGGGCACTGTGTTCTCCTGCAGGCACCGCGCTTCACGAAAGGCAGGGCCCGATCGGAGAGAGTTCAGAGGAAAGGGAGGAGAACAATCAGAGGTCTAAAAACCATGACTTGTGAGGGGAGATTGAACACAGTGGGGCTGTTTGCTCTAAAGAGAAGACTGAGGGGAGACACGGTAACAGTCTTCCAGTGTGTAAAAGGCTGCAGTGAAGAGGAAAGGAACAATCTGTTTTCCATGCCCATGACCAAAAGGACAAGAAAAAGCTGGCAGCAAAGAAGATTCAAGTCACAGATTAGGAAAAGTCTTTTCAACAGCAAAACCAGTCAAGCTCTGGAACAGACTGGGAGAGCCATGTGGAGTTTCTCTTGCTGGAAGTACAGGAGATGTCGCCTTAGAATGGACAGATACGCACAAGGTCCCTTCCACCCCTGTGTCCTGTGCTAGCTGTCAGGAAGATGAGATGCTCTGAAGACACAATAACCTCTGCTGTGGGAGTACCCAGTGAGCCCAGTCTGCAGTCATGGCTCAGCCAGACCCTGACCACCTTAGTTATTCTCTGAGCAACTCCTTGTGTTTTTTTACTCGTCCTCCTCCCTTCAGCTTCCCTCAGTTCTTTTGACTATATCTTTTCTCTTCTTCACCCTGTCGGCTTCTTTTCGTAATCTCTTTTAAACAAAAAGTACATCCAGTGTACTTTGAGTCAAAGTCACAAACATAAAATGTTTAACTGGGAACAAAATAAGAGAAAGGAATCTGCCAAACTCTGTTGGGTGTTGGATGCCTTATCTGCTTTATATTTAATATGCTGCTCTGAACATCCCCTCTAGCCTCTTCTGACACAAAACGATGATTTGTCTGAAATTGGAGGTTGCTGATCTTTTGGTGTCTGCAGAGACTGCTAGTTTTTGGAAGTGGATGTCTGATCCTAAGAACATCTGAACTGTGAAGGAATTCCCCTCTCTGCTGGCTACGCTCTCTTGCAGAGCAATCACAGCACTGGAAGCCTTCTACGATCATCACTGTTGAAGAGCTATCAGTAAAAATATTATTCATTTAAAAATGTTATGGCAGGTTTACACTTCTACAGTTTCACTACTTAAAAAAAGAAATAAATAAAAGTTGTAAACATTAAAACCTTTCTACCCATAAAAGTTGTATGGTCCTGAGCAAACCAGTCTACTCCATGCATTATTTGCATGAAATATTTGGCGTATTTGGCATCTCTCTTCCAGTGTTTTTTCATTTACAGTGTTATTTTGGATATGATGGCCCTCTTTCATCCTCTTTGAACAGTGGTGCTGGCTCGTGTGTGTGATATTAGGTTCTACCTTCTTTTCAAATGCCTGTAATTTTAGGAGACTGTAATTGTTCCGGATAAAACTTCCTTTGCCCGGTTTTGTACAAAGAGCAAGCTGTAGGTGTCCTGCAACAACAAGTATCCTGCTCCCAAAAGCCTGTCATACAAGTAGTGGCCTGTAGCGCCCTTACACATGATACCCTACACAGCACCTCCAAATCCTGCCTCGTAGAAAAACAGGCTCTCACATCTGAAGCTCACATCTAGGGAGATGGGAGGCAAGATTTGCTCCAGGTGATTTTACCCACAGGCACACTGAGTTAGTCCTAGAGCTGGGAGTAGTACAAGGGTGCCCTTCCATCCTGTCTCCTACAGAAATCCTAGACAGCCTGCCCTCTGATTTAAACGAACAAAAAAAGGAACAGGAGTTAATTAATTTGCTGCAATATTGATATGACAAAATGAAAGCAGCATGTGAATGACAAAGAAAACCTCACTGTCATTCACAGGCTAAACAAGGGACTGAGCAGTTAATAAAGGCTTATACAGTAAACCCTCGTATTTCCCTGATGTTAGAGGAACTGCACAAAATCAGCTCAAAAGACAAAGACAGCATGTGGTGATAATATTTTCAACAAAGCAATTTAGGAGTGATAAAAAGGAGCAGTAAAACACATGTAGCAAAAAAATGAATGCAAGAGTCAAAAAAAAACAAAACAAAACTATGAGAATAACTACAGGCAGATGGCAGGTACAAGTAGGGTGTCCCACAGTCTGAAGGGGAAGACTTTCTTTGAAACTTCTAGTTTTGTGGACCTGAGGAGTTCAGGTAAGCAGTGGAAAATTCGAAACAAACCCCAGCTGTTCTGGTTCGTCTATTTGTGATACTAATCTAGTTCACCCAAACATTGTTTCACTTCTTATAGTTCATTTTATTTCTAGCACGTATACAGTGTCCCTATCCATGACTGGTTCTTGATGCTGTCATCACAAAAATTAGCATTATTTTGTAATAGCACTAGGGCAACGCAGTTATTGTTGAATTAACTCACACCCATGAAATGTAACAAACACCTTTTAGCAGAAGACATACTGTAATTTTGTTGGACTGAATTCATTAAAAGGAAAAGCCTCCGATGTGAAACGGAGAGTTGCAACACGATCACCACACCTTGTTCTTGTGAAAGGAAGAGCCATTTGCCCAGCACAGACAAAAAGAACCAGGCTCACTATGGCTTTTGTTTCTTGGTTGACAAATCAACAGCTGAACCAGACCCATTATTTGTGCTTGTGGAACATGGGCTATCCAGGACGCTGGAGGAAGCAGCTGAAACCTTCTGGGGAAACGATACAGCGAGCTGAGCTGGCCCCTGGAAGGGGCGGCTTCACCAGTGCTGGGCTGACCAGAGATTTTAGAAAGCATTTCTCTTCTGTCTGGTCAGAGGGAAACTGGAGAATAGAGAATATGAGAAGAACAGAGGCAACTGCTTTTGGGGGGCATGAAGGGGGGGCATGAAGCTAAACACAAACCTCACTATAAACATATAAGCCAGCAAAGCAATTTGTACCCAAATGGAAAGGATATGCTTTACTGGGCGCTTCAAAAAGAAAAAGGAAAAAAAAAAAGAAAGGAAAAAAGAGAGAGAAATGGAGAGAGAAGGATGGGTGGAAGGAAGGAAGGAAGAATGGTAAGTATAGAAAGAGAAAAAGAAAGAAAAAGAAAGAAAGAAATAAATAAAGAAAGAAAGAAAGAAAGAAAGAAAGAAAGAAAGAAAGAGAAAGAAAGAAAGAAAGAAAGAAAGAAAGAAAGAAAGAAAGAAAGAAAGAAAGAAAGAAAGAAAGAAAAAGAAAGAAAAAGAGAGAGAGAAAGAAAGTCAGCTGCAGTTATTTTCAAACTTAGCAGGTATGCTTAGCTCAAAACATAAATTCCCACTCCTCATCTATATCAAGGCAGAAGAGAACAAGAATTCTCTTTATCCTGTGGCTTTTAGGAGCCTAGCTAGACAGGAGCAAAGACAAGATGCCAGTTGTGGTTTCTCCAAGCTCTGCAGCTTAGGGACACTTCAGAGCACTGAGTTCAAGAAGGTCACACAGTACGAGAGAGAAAATGCACCACATCAGCAACTGGCCTCCCTCTCCCCATGCAGCATGCTTGTTCATAACCCCACTAAGATGCTTATGTTGTATCACTTCTTCAGCTCTCCCATCATGTACTGCTTATTTTAATTTTTTTCTGCAGATGTTTTTGCAATGGCCTGAACGACAGCTTCCTGGAAGAAGGGCCTTTACCTCCCTTCACATGCGGAGAATTGCCTGGGCTGCACAATTGGGTTTGGGCACTAACAACCGCTGGGAGGAGAGGAGCCTGCAGGCACAGGCACCCTCCAAACCTGCAGCAGGGGCCAGGTCATGCACAGAGATAGGCTCTGCCCTACAAACAGAGAGCCCTGGTTTGGCTCTTCCTCAAAGCAGCCACCCCAGGTGCACTGACTCAATTGTGAGGCCTAATAGTGACCATCAAGAACAGGAGAACATCATTTGAATCTGCTAGAAAACCACAAATGCACTGCTGCACCAAAAACCCCAAGCAGCACAACTACACAAGAGATGCGCGGTTCCTCGCACACTGATCCAGATGTGTGAGTGTTGTCACCACCACTGCTCCCGGTTTTGTGGGGCTTTGTAACCCCTCTTGCCATTTGAGACCTTTTCAATGGGACAACTGGCTATTATTAGCATTAATAAGGGCTTCATGCACACTTCAAATGAGGAAAGCTCCTCCAGGGTCAGCATTATTTGTTAGGCCACCTGAAAAATAGAACTTTCACATGCGGATATCTATTGTATCCAGTTTTAAAATTCCTGCTTTGCTCTGAACAAAATGATGATGCCTTTGCCACTTTTTGACACAGACCTGAACTCGGTATTCTAAACAGGACTATGCAGAATTGAATTACATTTCATCTCCTTCAGCAATCCATCTTTTCCATTTCTGCTCATTTGCTGTAGCTGCAGAAGTATTGAGTGCTGCAAGATATACTTAGTTTTCCAAACCATGCAAGTCATTATGAATGGCCTTGTGTCCAGGTAAAGGTTAAGGAGGTCCTTTGTTGTTCTAGTTTAACTTGTCCCTGACACTGCAGCCTAATCATTCCACATAATAACAGTCCTGATACACAGGCCTGAGTCAAAGTCACAAGTCAATAAATCCATTCCTTCCTCCCTTTCAGGCAAAGTGTTGAATAGCACTGAGTGTGCAGTGTCACAAAACCCTGCAGTCTATCACATCAAGGTCGTCTGGTGTACAGTGCGAAAAACTTCCTTTCCTTAAGTGCCTCACACATTCAGAAGGAGACGATATGTTGCATGGACTAACGAGTACGCTTCAGATCGTTTGGAGGAGATTAAAATAGGGCCCTGACATAAGAATAGTTTTAGTTACACTTGCTTAATCTTCTGGCTGTTGATGCTCTGAATTTGCCAGGCCTGGGGGTGGGGAGCCGCGCTGCTGGTCGGAAAAGGCTGAGCCACTTTCAAAAAGCCCGCAGCCCACTGCTACCTCCTCCGTCAAGCCTCCTCGTACGTGCAAAGACAAGTCATAGCTGAAGGCTGCTGGATTTTATTTGCTGAGGTTCACTGTGCATTTGAAGGCTATTCTAATAGTCTAATTCTGCTAATGTGAATTGTTTGCCCCTGAGAAAAGAGACACAGCACTATATACTGAATCATCTCTTCACCTTTAGTTAAAAAACAAAAAAAAACAAAACAAAACAAAAAAAACACAAGCCAATCCCCAACCCCTTAGGTGGTGGGTCTCTGGAAGAACACAAGACTGAGTTACAGTTTGTTTACTTTGTTAAGGGACTTACAGCTCTTCCAGGTTCATAAATTCTTGTGGTGGACTAGGAGAGTGAGTGTAAATTAACTTGAATAATAGGACTATGTGTACTTTCCAATTGTCTAACACATGTCCCAGAGACAAACTAGTCAAGCTTCTCAGCTGTCTTTTTTCTTCTTATTCCTTAATTAGTGGGTAGATTTGGTGTATAACAAGCGTGGGCTTATTAGAAATACCTAGATGAAGGTGTTGTGCGTGTGTGTTTCTCCATGCCTCTCTGCCTTCTACCTCAGCTCCATTCAGTGACAGATTTCCTGGTCTAGTCTTGGGCTTTGCTTTCCCAAATTGTACAGTGGTTTTCTGATATTGCCATACATCCACTAAGGATTCAGAAAGAAACTATTAAGCCCATTTTCACATTTGCTCAAACGAAGAACCTGAATCCTGGACTCCAGCAGAGAGAGGCTAATGCACTAACTCACAGCTCCATCCCGCTCCCCTTTCAACTATCATTTCAACCTGTTTGCAGTGTCAGGGAAAACAGAGGATGCCATATCCCAGCTGATCCAGGGAAGCAAGAGGCTGCCAGAAAGCAGTCACAGATATGAGGATTACAGAACATCGTCCTTCTTGAAACTGAGCTCTACCATGGCTTTTGAGGGAGCAGAGACGGCTGAGAGGACACCAAGCAGGGAAGAGCCTGTTGTCCTCCCAGAGCCGCAGCTCAGATGCAGTTGTGCAGTTCAGAGAAAAGTCACACCAGGCTCCATCCATAAACCAATCAAGAGGCCGAAATCCCACTTAATTCCCCCTCCGTCGGAGTGCCCGTTTTTGCCAGAAAATGTTGCTTTCTCATGCCTCTTGTTTCCCATTGTGCCTCCTGACTGGCTGGGGTGTAGCATAAAGGTCCAGAAGCTTGGCACACGTTCACCCCTGTTGGCTACGTATCTGTGCAGCGTGCAGGTCGGCAGGAAGCTGCTCTGAGTTCTCGTCAGGACCCTTGCTAGGAAAGTTGGGATGGGATTTACAAAGTATGCTGCAACATACACTTGCCCTGCCCTGAAATCCTGACACAGCCTGCGCAAGTAAAATTTTCAGAGCAATTATGAGCAGAAGAATAAAAAGTGTTAAATTATGATTTGCAAAATGGAGTCATCACCCCACACCCCTTTTGAAGTCTGCAGACTTAGAGCTAAGTAGCAACTGTCCTCAACTCGCAGGTAACCTACAGGCTGCAGCTCTGAAAGCAGAGCAAAGATCGAGGGTTTATATCCATGCTTATTACAATCGGAGGTAATTATCCCAATGAAAGCAAAGTAAATCCTTTCCAACAAACACTAGAGCTGAGCTCTCGCATTATTGAATTATTATGGATCTTGTATATTATACCTGAGAGAATGAGAGCATAACATCCGTGACTGTCTCTCCCCTCAGCGGAGGAGGTTCACCAGTGCAACAAAAAATTGGAGACATTACAGAGTTACCGTCCTACCTGAGAAAGGAAATAGTATAAATGAAGCCCATGTTGTGCTTGCGAGGCCATTTGTCATGCTCTCGTAACCAGTACAGTATATACTCATTATATATTGCATTCTATCAGATGTGACACTTTGTGCAGTTGCAAAACTCTCCGGATTCAGCCCTCACTTTTTGATTTACACCAGCCTATCTCCATTTTTACACATTTCTCTGTCATGGTTGGATGACTGTGCTGGCTGCATGCTTTGTAACAGGAGGAACATTTGAAATGCATTTCCTTCTGAGCTTTGAAGCCCTCTACTGCATGCAGATTGTGAATAAGGTACGGCAGGTAGCCTGCTAGCTTTGTTGGAGAGAAATGGAGTGGCAAACCAAATAAGGTGTCAGTATGTTCCCCACTCCTACTGCCCCAGAATGAAGACTTGTCTGTGCACACATTTAATTACTTGTTTTGTTACTGGCTTTTGGGAAGGTAGCATACTGAAGATCAAAAGTAAATAGTAAGACCACCTATTTTAATGGCTCTGGGGAGAACATCTGGAGAGAGAAGTTTTATGACTCTGTTGGCTCGTGTCCTTTTGAAATGTTTTCAGTGCAAAATGATGTACATCTCTCACATTTTACTTCCACCGAGACAAGCTGCTCAGTGGCATACTGGGATGCCACGCCACAAATATACTCATTCTGCTGTCACCCAAATATCACTTCCCAAAAGTGCTTACAACTGACTTCAGAAAATTCACAGAGTTAACTTCCAGAACACGAAAGTTTTGCACATCATCTTCTGCTGCTGTTTCCTACTGTCCCCACAATGCCATCCTTCCCCATTACTGTTATTGTTTCCATGTCCTGATCAGCCTCCAGCATGAGCAACCCTGCTCTGCCCCAGCCATTTACTTCCATGTAGTCTGCAGACAATTTTCTTATTTCCAGCTCTTCTCTCTGTGCCTTTGTACCCTTGGTGAGGAAGGATGCCACAGAGGTCTGACTGCTCTCAAAGGGAATTTCACTGTGGGAGTTTGGGTCACATGACGAGAAGTTCCCATGGACAAACCATCATCACTCCTAGCTGTGAGTTGCCCACAGCTGGACAACAGTGACAGCGAGACGACGATGACTCCTGGAGGTGCCCGCTACCTTTGTAAAATCCTTGGATACTGCTCTAGTACCTATGTCAATCAGTCACCTGTTGCTCTCCCAGCAGGTGCCTGTGTCCTCCTGGTTGTTCAACTCATTCATGGAATCACAACTCAAATACATTGAATTTACGGCTTCTCAGCTGAGCTATCAACATGCAGAAGCATCTCTGCGGTTCCCACTAGACAGCAGCACACACTCCAGCAGCGGTGCCGCCACCCCGCACGAGGACACCCAGATCTGGTGAGCCCACGCTGTGCCCTTGCAGTAACATGCAGGCCAGCGGCTGCATTAGTGTTTTGTTTCAGAGCCGCCACACAACTTTGAAGCAAATTCCCTGACCTGGCTGATGGCACAAGGCAGGTTTGGGGTGAACCAGCTTCCTCTCAGAAAAACAGAACCCAAAGTTCTGCTACAGATACACACCGAATCGCTCAAATTTCTAGTGCTTGGCGGGAACGCTTTGGACACCAAGTGTAGTCTAAAGACAATCTGCCCCATCACATACATACAGCTATAGCAGAGAAACCTCTTGCAATCCTCTGATCCAATCATATCTGCACCCAGATTTTTGTGCATAACAAAAATGCATAATCCCTAAAGATTTTCATTAATAATTTCTCTCCACTGAGTAGGTAAGGGAGTCTAGGCTATCAAGGCTTCTAGCCTAGGTAGCTTGGTTACATCTCTAAAATTGAGCAAGATCTTAGTCCCGTGGAAGTCAGAAAGAGCATCCCATGGACCACGGTAGGAGCAGGCTGCAGGCACTGTCTGTGGAGCAAGCGCTGACTCTGATGGCCCAAAAGGGGACTCTAGAGCCTGGTCCTCTACGTGGCAGCACAAAATACTAACCTCAGGGTCATCAGGGCAACTCTGAGTTTACCTTTCAAAAAAACTCCCAGTATTTCCTTCAGCAGAATATTTAATCACAAGTGTAAGTTTGTCAAATGCCATCTCTGACCTCCAAAGCTTTTATTGATTACCTGCAAGTCCATTGTGTTGCATTACACTCACTCAGGCTACAAGACAGTGAAGTCAAGAATAAGCTAAAAAGTCTGATTTTAAAAAGAGATAAGAAATAGCCCAATTCCTGAGTTAATAAATGGCGCTACAATTAGTTTTGCAATAGAGGGACAATAAATATTGAATTATACTGTACACAGTGCAAGAAAATTGTACCAAAAGAGCCTTTGAAATTCTGAAACTCCACACGAAACTGAAGGAGACAACAGCCTTTTCCAAATGAATAAATAATGTCTGTGGAGACTAGTGGGTATTACTGCAATTGCATGTCAACTAATGTTTCCCACAGTAAGAAATACTAGCAGTGAGATTTAGACGATAGGATTCTGCTAACAAAACCTAACTCCCACTCTCTCCTAATCAGCTGTAACCCACCAAAGAGAGGGAAAAATGGGAACTGCAGCATGGGAAGCCTTTCTACCACCGAAGAGAGGAGATTGTTTGCACCCTGTCCCAAATGTGGCCCCTTTGTGCACAAATCCCTGGACTCCATAGTGAGCCCCAGTAATAGAAGGATACTTAAAACAAAACAAAACAAACAAACAAACAAACAAAAGCAAAACTCAACTGTGCAGTTGCAAGAAGTATCAAATTATATTTTCCAAACTGGATGTAGATGAATTCAATTTGCTTGTTTTTCACCCGCTGGTTCCCGGGGATTCCCAGGAGACAAAGCCACCTGGAAAAAGCCCTCACACTGACTGCAGGGGAGGCTTCCCTCCCTCCCCAGTCAGCCATAGTGTGACACATTTGGATATGCTGGTGAAAACAAGAACGTGGTAAGATAGGTAGGAAAAATCAACCAGGGCTTCACACAGCAGAAAATAGCATTTTGTAGCCATGGGGAGAGAGACTGGAGATGAGAAGCTGGCAAGCATTACCTGTGAGGATCCTAAAGGTAAGCATGGGAAGACTGAACTTGATCCTTTTTTGCTCCTCTCCCTTTGAATGGAGGGCCTAACTTTATTTATTTTGGCTGAAAGCTGTGCTGACAGACCTCAAACAAGACTAGATTAAACACTCATTCTGTAAGAGCTGTGTCTTCGGCTGGAGTTACAAGAAAAAACAGAGACTTTTTAGCCAAGTTCCAATGAAAATATGCACGGTGCCACCTCTTTGTCAGTCTGTAAGAGCTGCTTCCCCGCAGGACAGAGGAACGCCAACACCACCGCTGCACATGCCCAGCAAAGCCTCACAAATCTGGGTCACGATACTTTTAACAAGAGAACTAAGAAAAGAAAAACTGGTGCAAGCCACGGTCCGACTTGTGCTTGCTGCTGAGCATTGCCAGCGTCTGGTGTCAACAAGCAGGCCTAACACATCCGTAGGTTAGTAGGGGAGACGAGCTGAGCTGAACGCCCCTGGACAGCAGGATTGTCGCAAATGCCCAGCTCCGACGCAGACTCCACTCTCCTGGTTATTAACACAGTGAAAAGGACAGAAAGCAACGACTGCTCTGCATCACAGGGGAAGGCGCTGTGGCAGAGGTAGAAATAAATGAATTTCCAAAGGTCACAGCCCAGGCCTGTGCCAAGCACGGGCGAGGACCCACAGCCATGGTGCAAAGCCTCACCAAGGCAGAGCCCACGGCTGCTGCAGCTGCCCCAGCGGCGACAGTGTGCTCCACCTCTGCTACCACCTCCACCCTTGCAGCCCCACGTACTGCATGTTGGACTGCTTAAACCTGACACTCTGATTTAGCAAAAGCCTGGTCATTTTTTCCCTCTTTTATTAAAAAAAAAAAAATTAAATGAGGCTCTTGTTAAAGGGAATGGAAGTGATACAGCTGCGGCTGTGATTAACGTAGTTCAGGGTTGAACTGAATATTGCTTCTTCCCTGCAGTATTTTTAATTACACTCCTGATTTTATATTTGGAGACCGTCATAGACCTCTTCTGGTAAATTGTCAAGCAACCACAAGTCAAATATGTGTTAAATATGAGAATATACTGCCATTTTTATCTGATTTGTGGTTCATTCACACTATGTTATCTACTTTTAATTAAATACCATAAAATACACATGGTCAGCAGTTTGACTTTTCATTTCCTTACAATGTCAGTAATTCAGCTTGATTGTTGCCACCTACCATAGAATTGCATTTTAAAGATGTTACCCCTGCACGGTGCAGATTCAATATCAGAACAATTTAAACTAGTTGCTAAAAATAACTGCCACCTACTCAGTAGCGGCTCTGCCTTTAACAGCCACATGCAGATCCTCGACTCTCTGCCTGCCTGACGAGGACTGGCAGCCTTGGGAGGCACTGCAGCGGCCTTGATTTTGGAGGGGGCTGTTTTGTTTTTTGTTTTTGTATGAAATGCTTGTGTCATCTCCCATGTTGATTGATAGCCTACCTTGTTCATTAAAGATATGGCTTGGATTTTGCTAGATTACCCCAGGCATTGGAAATAAGAACCTTCCTACCGGAGGCATGTTATGCATGGACTTAAAGTTCACCACTTCATTAATAACCTCCCTCAGCTGGACATTTTACATGCCACTCTGATATATGACTGTTTAGGTGCACTTTTTTCCCCTCCTACCACTGCTTTAAAGGGGACTGAGTCTTTTTCAGCATTATTTTATTATTTCTCTTCTAGGTTATACTGCTACAGTCCTAAAATTGCCAGGTCTCATTATCCTGCCTGGATTTCTTTGACAGTAACTGGACAATTTGCTCAGACCACTGAAAACAATCCATTAGAACTAGTAAAAGCCACAACGGCTGAACATCTGTAAGAAAGAGAGTGAAAATAGTGGCTGCAGCATGGTAGCAGACCAAAGGCAGACCCAGTGACTTGCCTCTGACAGTCACAAACAGCAGATACCCAGGGAAAAGAACAGAACCATCCCATGCAATGAGTGTCCCCTAAACACTCTCCCAACCTCTAGCAATTTGTGGTGTGGGGATTTTATGAGCCAGAGATAGTGGTTTTGCACATAACAATCTTGATAATTTATTACTTTTTGTCCCTGGGCTGCCACTTAGTAAATACTGGAAAAATTTCAGCATCCACAACATCCTGCAGAAAGGAGTTCCTTGTGTTTGCTATATGTGCCATGAAGCAACAACTCTTGGTTTGTTTTGAATCCCTACTTGATACTTTTATTTGATGTTCCTTTACTTATGTTGAAAGAAACAATGAACCCTCATAGCCTGTTCTTCCTCTCAACGCTAATAGTCATCATTTTACAACCCCTTGTCATATGCCTTCATCTCTTTTCCAGGCTAAACAATTCTAGACTATTTTGTGATTTGTCATACAAAGTCATTCTCTGCCTCTAATCATTCATTTTCCAAGCCTTTTCCAGTCCTGCTGTGTCTGAAGGTCTGGAACTGAACCAAGTATTCAAGATGTGGGAAAAGCATGGATGTCTAAAGTGCCAAAGAGTGTCTCTCTCCTCTTTTGTTTTGTATCACTTTACTAATAGCTCCTAACAGTAAGCCTGCTTTCTTTTAACAAATACTAATCTGTGAGGTGATGCTTTCAAAGCACAACGTTATAACTCCATCCTTTTTCCCAAGTGACAGTACTCGATTCTATGCTCATCATCATCCATGTAGTACTGGGACTTTCACCCCACTACGCCTCACTTATATCTGCCCTGAATTTCATCTCCCGCTTTATTGCTCAGGGATTTGGTATGACAACGCACTTCCTCATCTTTTTGCAGTCAGCCCTTGTCTTTATTATCTCAAATAAGTTGGCATCACCTCCAAAGTTGTCATCTTATTATTCACACTGCTTTTTTTAGAACATTTATGAAAATACTAAACAGTATGGGTTGTAGCAGAGACCTCCGCAGGGCTCTGCTGTGGAAATGGACTCTATCCTCTCCATTACTTCCCATCTTTTAACAACTATTACCCACGCAAGAAACTTACGGAGGTTATTTCCTGTAAGACCCTCCTGTAAGTGCTTGGGTGAAGCACTTTTTCAAATGCCTTTGTGAATTCCCTGAGGACCATATCACCCAGATCTCTTTGTTCATTTGCCTGGGGACTCCTTCAAAGGGCTCCTAAAGATTTGTGAGCCTTGTACTCCCTTTTCTTTCTTGAACACACAACTTCAGTGTTTTGAAGGATGCCTCTTGCTTCTAATAATCCGTTTTACCCTATGATTTGTCATGTCAGCTCCCCTTTGGTCTTTATGAAGTCACTTGAAGAAAAACAGGTGATGAGCATTCCCTCAGATGTGCTTAAAGGATAGCGCTAGGATATTTGCAAGCTATCAACAACTAAGTTGCAGAAAATACATTTGGGAAGCGGGGTGGGGGAGTAGTATTATGTGCTCCACCAGTGAAAGATCTAATCAGCAGACTAATTCCCAGGTGTTGGAAGGCCCTACACCATTTCTCTTGGACAACAATATAAAGCACGTGGCTCAAATTTCCCACCCACAGGCAGTCTTTGGCTTCTGGAATATGTTACCATGACTGATTGCTGCTGGCATAATGCAGAGGAGCCTTACCCTGAAGCAGCTGTGAGCAGACCCAGAAGAGCCCAAGCCACCTATGCTGCTGAATGCAGGTTGGGTAGGCCATGTCCGAGACCTCTGGTCCTTGGTGTGGCCTCTCCCCAGCACCCTGCAGACAGCCCTGGTGGGTGTCAGGTGTTTCGCTGCACCCAGGTCTGGACGCCAGCAGTCAGGATGGATGTCCACTGGGTAGAACTCACACGAGAGAAGTTTAAACCTCATGGGACAACCGAACAAACGGGGTGCTGATCCTCAAGAAGAGGAACTGAGGGAGGCAATAGGAGTCCTCAAATATTTAGAAGAGCTCTTCCAAGAGGAAGGGAACTGATTTGTTCTCTATGTTCATAGTTGGCAGGACAAGAAATAACGGACAGAAAGGCGTGTTGTTGGATGAGTGTTAGGAAACGTTTTACAAGAGTAGAAATAGTGACTGGAGATCTTTAAGAGCAGATTAGACAAGCATCTGTCAGAAATGAAATAGGTACAGTAGATCTTGTTTGGAGCAGTTGATCTCTTGATATTCCTGCCAGTTCTGCTTTCTGTGATTTGTAATCCAAATTTCATTGACTAATGCAGCCTTTGAATCAAGCTCTTAGAAAACAATTACTGTCAGCACATACAAATAAAAACAAATGAGAAGAAAAACCTATTCTTAATTCAGTATATTTCACTGAAGATACAAATTAATAGTTTCTGGTGGCAGGAGAGAGAGCTAAGGAGTTAGAATTGTGTTAGTGAAGAGTTCTTTCATAAGCCATGAAGAAGTGTCTTTCATAATCCACAGAGCCATGATCTGAACAGGAGGTTTGTTTGGCTTAAAGAAGAGGGCAGAGTTAAAAACAAACAAACAAAACAACAACAAAAAAACCCTCTCAGATACATAAAAGAGGAAAAGCATAATTTCCTTTTGATTGTAGATTATCCTGGAATACATACAAACTCCAGAGATAGAATATCTAAGAAACTGAACATTTCCACTTTTTCCGCATAGCTAGTTAAAATGCTTTTCTCCCATTCTGAGTGAAGCAGGAGCCCTTGTTCCACAAAGAGAAAACAAATGAGCAAAGAAAAAAATGTCACATTAGTTAACTCCTCTATAGGCTCATAAGCCTGGAAGGCCTCCTCTGTAGTACCTTGAGGTGACATTTTCCAAGCACTCATTTATGACTATGAGTCATTTTCTCTAAGGGAAAAAAATAAAGATTCCTCAAAAAAAGAGAAAAAAAAAAGCAATCCTAAAAGATTGTGACAAGTCAGCCTAGCTTGTCTGGTATGTAATTCTACCCAACATCTTTTATCTAAATAATTGAAACCAGATCTCCCTCTAAATAAGGACTTAACCACAAATGAACAGTTAGTAACATCTAAAAAGGCTAAGAGGGGGGCTCACTGCGTTTGGTGGCTATCGCAACATATTTGGTGTGAGGTAATGTTATAGGATAAGATGCAGTGGTTTTTGTGTTGGTATTGAGAACCTCAGCAAGGCACAATGCTGGCATTGTGAGGGCGAGAGGAGGCACGTTTGTCCCTGCAGGGTGCCACAGCCCACCAAGGGGTAGTGGGCATCTTGCAGGTTTGTGCACCCTGTGTGCCTGCAGCTGCAGCGCAGGCAACCACTAGTATTGCCTCCCCCTTCTATAGCTCATGTCTCACCTCCACTGGGGCAAAAAACCTAGATTAATGTAAAGCACTGAGAATGCCACCACAAGTGGCTCCTTCCCCAGCCTTATCCTTACATTTTTAAAGGTGTTTCCAAAGAAAATGCAATTTTTTGCCTGAGCAGAACCAGGTGGAAGTAGGCACCTCCTTTGGTAGAGAGGACCTCTTTGAACAAATAACTATTTGGGCCATTTCAGACCTAATGAGGTGTTTTCTCAAACTCCAGAGTGCTCATGCCTTCCTGACAGCTGAGGAGCCAGCAGGGATGGTGTTTAAAATTTTCTCCCTTTCTAGACGTTGGCAGGACAAGAAGGGCAAATGCTTCGGAATATATAAGGCCGAAGATTAGGGAAAGACACACAAGGGAAAGACAATGGAGATGCGCTAGTTGTGAACATGAACGTCAGTAAGAAAAGCATGTGGATAATACCTGTGCCAAGGCAGACATCTTGGAGATATGGCAGAGGTCTTAAAGCTAGTACATCTTTGAATCTTCCAATGACTTTGAAAAATTTGTCTTTCTGACCTCAACATTTTGTCTCTAACTTGGGGCTCCCAATTTTTTATTCTCATAGTAATTGCTTCAAAGGTTAATCAACCAATGTGAGCAAAATACTTGCCTGAGAGATGTTATGGAAGGTCAAATTAATGTTAGGACATGGCAAATCTGTATTTGAAAAAGGACTTTCAATAAGGGTACTCATATTTACTGAAAACACCACTAATTAGCTTTGTCATGAGCTGAAAAGAAAATATGTTTGTAAAAGGATTACAAAGGAGACCATGAGGTAATCCCAAGATGCTAACAGTGAGTTTGACATTCAGGACCAAATCTAGCCCAGGCAAAATTGGCATGCCCAAAACAGCAGTTGCATCAGGACAGATTTTGGACCCAAGACCAGAGAAGTCAAGCTGGATTTAAAACAAGAAGGGGTTTCTGGTAACAGGGACACTTTCTCGCTGGGCTATACTACCCAAGATATAACTGACATGAAAAAAACTGAGTCGTCAGTAGTCAAAGTGCAAAAGACAGAGGGTTTTCCTACTAATTCATGGCTTTCTAGGATTATTTGTTCTTCAGAAGTTGTTTAATCCCTCCATAGGAGTTACATTTGCAGGTGTCCTTAGCTAGAGGCTGATAGCTCCTTCTGACTAATAAACGTCAATGTTGGAGTAACAAGGAGCTTCTGAAACCTGTCTTACAGACAGGTTTACTGTCATCTCCTCTTTCAAAACCACCACTTAGCTAGGGGTTTAAAGCAAGTGTAATGGGGGGGGAAGGGTGTGTGTGTGGTAGGGAGAAGCACAAACTGTTGCTTTAAAGATGAGCTGAAACAGAGAAAAAGATTCTGTGGCTACTGCCCAAAAATATTAAGATAATGATTAAACTAAAAAATGCAAATACACAAGATGTTTTATGCTGCTAGGCAAGACCAGAACTGA
This sequence comes from Cygnus olor, assembly GCF_009769625.2. NCBI lineage: Eukaryota > Metazoa > Chordata > Aves > Anseriformes > Anatidae > Cygnus > Cygnus olor. Next base: position 117,264,146 of record NC_049171.1, on the reverse strand, counting down.
TATTAAAATGTCTCATGAACATTATAATATGTTCAGAGCAATGGGGAGAAGACACAGAGGAAAACAGCAGAGAAGCCATATGGTCATAGCCGGTGGTCAATGAAAAAAAGCAGAAAATACAGAAAGAGAAATACAAATTTGGGGGCAGGGAATGTGTATTATCACACATCTCTCGTGTGCTTGTTCAGGAAGTTCTGAGCAGAAGCCCCCACTGTGTTCAGAACTGTTGTTTCTACCTAAAACCAAATATGAGGACTCCCCAAGGTGTATTCCTTAAGTAGAGTGCAATGGAAAGAGTTTTTTTCTTCCTAAATGGAGGAAGAATTATCATCCCAGAATAAGCAGCAACAGTTTTGTGACTTACTGACTCACCTGTACTGCAAGAGCTAGCGTTTTCCCTGGCAATCTGAACATATCTGATCTGAACCACCAGGAAGGCACACGCCCACCCCAACACATGGAATCTCCCTAGGAGCCACTTTTACAAGATTTGGGCAAGATTTTGGATAAATGGGAAATGGCTTGTTCAACAAATAGTCTTGCAAAACCCAATAAAACAGAATGACCCCTACTCCATCATCTTTCAGGTCTAAAACCTACCTTCCTAACACCTTAATCTTTCTACAGTAACAATCTCTATCCCCTTTTTGCATGAAAAAATAAGACTGGGAGAAAAACTAATTTTATGTCAGAGCAGATTAAGATGGTGTAATTGACTGCAGAGAGGGCAGCAGCCGCTTCCATTCTCAGCTGCAGGTACATTAAAGAATCGCATATTTCGTGCATCAGTGCCGTATGAGGACTACTGGGAGATGGGGGAACAATCTCTTTCTGCACTTGCCCCAAAAGCAAGTCAAGTAATTAAATGCCACAAATATGGCTGCATATCATCCCGAGTGTGGGCCAGTTACTACCTGAGCAGCACATTGCATGTGTATGCATGACTGAAGATGGATAGCATGACATTTATTAACCATGCACATAATTAAAACCCTTTAAAAATGTCCTCCGAACAAAAATAACATATCTTGAATTCCACAGGACAGCCCAGGCTGCCATCCTCAATAAGCTTCGTTACAGAGAGTTACACAGCTAAATCACTGGTATGGAAGCAGCACTCCAGGGACTGGTCTCGTATCAGCCCATCTGCCTAATCAGCAATGAAGCAGCACACACTGGAGCAACACAACACGAGCGCATTAAGAAAGCGCAAGCACATGTGTGACGACATGGTGAATATAAGCAGGGAACAGATCCAGACTAAAACCAACCGTCTTATGTGGACTAACCGTGAGCCTGGGCCCGGGATGTGCTACAGCAGCAAGCTCCCCACATGGTGCAGAAATTGCTGCTGCTGCATCAGTGCTAACACCAAAGCTTTGCACAAGAGCAGACTCACCACCACCTACACGTGAATGATGTGAGACCAAGACACTCAGAAGTTCACTTTCGTTTCCATAAGGGTTTTTATTTTCCAGGATCAGTCAGGGGTTGTGCTTCTGAGGTATGCTTTTTCATAACAGAACCATATCCTCCACTGAGCCTCCATTAGCTCAGGAGATACGTATTTGAGCTCCAAACTGACTTTCCCCACCAGCTCTTTTTCTTTCTACTGTGCCCCTTTGATCGCTTTTATCTGAATTGTTATCTTTGTAAAACTTCTCCTATAATTGCTCCAGGAAAGAGATGTTGCTACTGGCCTGTCCACAGAGGACTTGGTACTCCAGCCAGACTCCAGTGGTGTATTAATAGAATAACTGAAACTGGGTTAGGGCAACGAGTGATTCCCAGCAAGACAGCCCACCGGCCTTATGTGACTAGCAACAACAATTCCTGCATATTGCTACTAGTCTAAAATTAGAGGAGAGAGAAAAGGCCTAAGGAATAGTCTACCTTCTGTACTACATACAGGCATCCCACTTGTAACCATGTGAGTACATCAGATTATCAAAGATAACTTCTCCTGGGACAGTTATCTATAATGCTGTCTGAGAAAGAAAAATTTGTAAAAGAGGTATGAATGTATACATCTATTGATATCTGCTCATGCATCATCAATTCTCCTGGACATCTAAATTCAGAGACAATAATATTTCTGCCACAAACTGTCAGCACAGGCAAAGAGCTGGCAGGCGCGGAGGTAACTAAAGTAATGTATGAATTTGTAAGATGCTTTGAATTTCAAAAGTTCCCCTCTCCCCCAGGTGAAGCGGATCGGAAATAGCATCAAGCTTGTACCTCATGCGTGATGATGCCCTTTCCCACAAAAGAAAACCATCAGTGACTGAAATTTCATAAGACTTTCCAAAGAGGAGAAACAGGCAAGCAGTGTGCATTTAGTGGCTTATAAAGCATTCCTGCAAAGCAGCTGGAGATTGTGGTAGGGAGAAGAAATCAGATAGACAGGGATGCAGCATGTGGGAAAGCTGACCAGGAGGTGAAGGAGGCAGGAGGACACCTGGATGCTCTTCAAACAGCAGTTGCTTGGGTAATTCAGTGGTCATCCGCGTAGGTCTACACTCAGCCAGCAACAAAGTCCAAGGGCCAACATTTGGCAATTTCCTCAGCCTTACAGAAGTTTCCCAAAGCCTCAGGGACACCAACAAGTGCCCAGCCTCACCACAAGCCTTTTAAGAGCACTGCAAAGACTGCTCCTAGCCAACACAGACATGGCCTGGTCCCCTTGAGTCAGCCAGGATGCAGGGAAAAGCAGCCCAGTCCGAAACCACAGATGGGTTCCCTCTCCCTGAAGGCCATCCTTCCCAGCACTGCCACGCTGCAGTTTAGCATCACGCCATGCTACCCCGACTCTGCAAGGACAGGGTATACACCATCACTTAACCTTGGCAGGCCTGAAACACCATCACCAGCTTCCCCAAGCAAGACCTGCCCACTGCCAGCTACTGCACATCTCAAAGCACCTGGTGAGCTAGCATCATTCAAATTTATTCCACTGGAACTCCCTCACCCCCAGCACCCGTGTGCACCCTGCCCAACTCCATTACTTCTGAGGAGCAAACCTTTTGGCTGTCATGTATCTTTCAGAGTGAGTTAGCAAGGTTGTGTGTTTGCAATTCCCAGCTCTGCTCGCGTTTCCTCTCCAGCATCCGCGCACCTCCGAGCCCTGCGCTGCAGCACTGCCACCAGCTCCAACAAATCTGGAGATGCTGCTGCTGCGTGGATCTGTTTATATCTGTAAAAATTAGTGTTGCAGCTCCACCTAACTTAAGCAGTTTTGCTTAGGAAATTACAGCATGGCATTTGAGTGGCTGTTTAGAGCACAGAGGAGAAAGTGGGTATTGGCAGCATGTTTTTAATTAAGCAGGTAAAGCCTAGATTTAGCTACATCAAATGGATAGTGTTTCTTTAATTCTGTATTGTCAGTCTCCTCAGCCAGGGCATAAGGGGTTGGCCTTAAAATTCTTGTAACTAAAAAGCCAGTCTCATGACCAACTACATAATTGATTAAACACAACTGTGGACTCCCATTATCGGGAAGTGCAATTTTCCCGGTGTTGCTTCGAGTCTGAAATACCTCAAGGGTAATTACAGACCGCGATGCAACACAGAAGGCTTTGAAGTAGAGGAAAAAAAGATTAGGGTGGCTGAGACGATCTGCACCGTTTCATTTGTCCTTCATGGCAAAGGCTTTAAGCCGCTGCTGAGCAGTGCCCCGCCAGCGCCAGCCGCTGCGGGTCCTGCCTGCCCCGCGGGTCACGGGCAGCCCCGGGGTCATGCCGAAAGCGCTGCGGAGAAGCGGCCTCTTACCTTTGCGGCCCCGATGAAAGTTTCATGCAGCTGTGCTCCTCTTTGCCTCGGATTTGGCACGCCTCGCTGCTCGCCGCCGGGCTGACCACGCGCGGCGCAGAGAAGTGCGCTTTCTCTGACCAGCTAAATTATTTACCCTGGGAACCGTTATACAACACGACACGCTGTGCTAAAAAGGACCCTCTTCGGCATCTGAGGCAAGAGGCACTAAAACCAATTCTGAAGTGAAGAGATCCAGTTTTTATTTCCAATTAATAACAGGTTAGAAGTAAAAACCGCTATTAGTGACAGAACATAACAAGGAAACCAAACCTGCATTGTTAAGAGGGCTATTTAAAGAAATGTTAATGAATTGGATTTGAAGTTCTTCTTAGCCAAGCAGGAAACAACTAATGGTTTAAAGAGGAAAAGTGAAGCATTATTAAATGCTGAATATTTATTATGTCAGTGACCAGTTTGCCAGAGGCTTTGAGGTGAGAAGGGAAGTTCAAATCCTTTCTGCTGCATTTACATCCGCAGAAAGGTAAATTCATAGGCTTTCTCACATACCACACAAAGGCTTAGTAATTTGTTTGGATTAATAGCATATTGGAGAAGCATAACACTCACACTTTAAAACTAACAAATTCAGCGAGAGCACAGAATTATCATTTAACCATTACTGTCTTCATAAAAACAAGTGCTCTTAATGCTTTGCAGTACATCTTTAAAGTGCTTTAAAAGCCAACAGCCAATTTATCCTGCACTGCCTACCTCATGGTAGGCAGAAATCGTTATCTACCCTTTGCAGTTCAATGAGCAACAGGGAGTTAAGTGACTTGCTCAAGGCCACAGAGTTGGTTTCAGAGCTGGGTGCACAATGCACGAGCTCGTGGCATGTGCTACTGCTCCCAGCAAATTTAGGTAACTCATGCACGCTGTGGTACTAATTAAGGAGTCTTTGAGGGATTTTTGCCTTTCAGGACTAGCTTTTTTCAGGTTCCAACATGCAGGCAGCTTTCTCCTCTGACCTACAGAAGAACTGGAGTTCCCCGGATGGTCCTGCTCCTCCAAACAGCGATACAATGGCCATAAGACGAGCACTACACGTGCACCTAGCAAGGAAGCCTCTCAGCCATCTCCAGGAGGTCCTCTCAGCATTTTCTGTATTTCTGAGTAACATGAGCACCCTGCACAGAGCTAAAAGCACCACAAAAAGAGGAAAGGAAGTCAAAGGTTCCCATACAGCCACAAACAATAATCAAAGGGCAAAAAGTGCCTGGTACACATCCCAGCTTTAGGCTTGAGCAATGTTTATCACTGCCTGTTCCTGGTAGCAGTGGAGGTTTGGAGCCACCTTTGCATTTTGTGATCCCTACAGAGCATTTTTTATGCAAGACTGCTCCAGGTTGCAATGATTACTAAACATGATGCATCCAAGAAGCCATTTCTGACGCTGAGCATTATCACACACCGGCTCCTGGAGGATAAAAGCGTGATTTTGGATGTTGTCATTCAGGGATTTCCCTACTCTGCAGGTACCCTCCTGTAATCAGCTGCACTGGTTTGTATTGTGCCAGTGGAGTGTTTGGCAAACCACCCCCATGCACTAAGGAGCTAGGCTAGGCTGCAAAGCATAAAATGGAATTGTTCAACTACGCTGGTACATGGCGGCCTGGAACAGCAGCCTTCCTCTGGCACCACCAAACGCAAGCCTGCGGTGAAAGAACATAATGTTTAGCTGCTATGGATATGACAATAACCGCCCAAATGTCAGATAATGAAGCTCTGGCTAAGGGAAGTCTGCAAACAGGATGGCAGATCAAGTCCTGCCTGGCAGCATGAAACAGCCTGGAAAAGAGCTGCAGGGCAATTTCCGTTCTCTTACCCTGGTCTGGGCAGGATGAGGTGGACAAAGGATCTGCTCCAGCAGGCTCCTGCACAGAGGTAGTCCTGCTGAGGAACGTGCCAGCAGCTCTGAGTTACAGCTGTACTGGGAAGGTGCACCAACAAGAGTTCCCTCCACACCTCGTGTCTACTGGGTTGTCACATTTCCACACAGAGGTACCCGCAGCTGGCATCAACAACAGGAATTTCACATAGTGTAGAGGAGGAAACAGACAGTGCAGCTAAAAAAACAGACATTATTTTCCCTCCAGAGCAGACAGGCTGGTATTAGGCTTTGTAGATAATAGCACCCAAGGAAAAGAAAAGTAGATAAATTGAGAACTGGATATCCATGAAATGTGAATCATTAAAAAATACTCACCGTTCGTGCAATGGCACATGTTTTAATCACATCACATTCCTTGTCTGCACTTGACTCTTCTGTAAGGCTACTTTACTGCATCCATGTTATTTTTTCAAACATTAAGAAAAAGCCTAATTCTGTACATCAAAGCTTCTGTTATCACGATTCTAGACGTCAAATCCAACTTCCAAATAACATTTGCTGGATCTTATTTACTTCCACAAGATTTTATATTAAATAACTCTGCACATATCCACTACCGCTTAACATCCTAAAACCAAAATTATCTCCACACTTAGACCTATGAAACCATTATACCTGTAGTTCCACTGAAAAAAGCATATTTAAACCTCTGCAACCACACATAATTTTCCTTGCAGGCAAGGAACAATCAGCTAGAATTAAGCAAATATACTAAACCCATAGCAACCCAATTTTTGGATTCCAGCTAATGCTAGTGATTGTTTAATCATGTGTGTTTCCCAAATAATTTCCCAAATAAAACTAAGGGTTTGGCTATCCCTTCCTGAATATACCTACCTTAGTCCTCTACAGAGAATGTAATCTTCATGAAAGAGATACAAATGCTTTAGCTTAATAGCAGACATACATGATCACTTGAAATTCTGTCTAATTAAAGTGTTAACTTTCTATAGAGACTCTGATGTTTGCTCAGAAGAGAGGTAAAGCAGTGATGTTTGCATTATTTCAGTTGTATTGCTTCCAGGGAGTATTTTATTTGTACAAACCTAGAATCCTTCTCTACTCCATGTAAAAAATAGATTAGTCCCTTGATAGCCTTGAAAGTCATATCACTCACAAGAAAATTAATAATGCATTACAAAGTATATAAATTTTAAAAATTAGAGGAAGTAGGCTGTAATGGTCCGAAGACCACTGTCCATCCCCATTCACATCCAGCTTCCACAGAGAGTGTAACATCTTCCCCTCTGACAGCGCAGGAAGGAATAAACAATTATTTCTGACAACTTCCCACCAAGCCTTCCGTGTCCCTGGCCATCCTGTGGGTGCAACAGAGTGGAGCTACGGGTCCGAGACAAAAGCTTAGAGCAGCCAAGTGGAGGGTGAAGGCAGTGTCCAGTGTGACCCCAAATTCACAAGATGTTCCCAAACACCCCAGCACACGTCTCGCTTAAGAAGTCTGCGCTGCAGCCCACCCTGCGCTGTGCCAAACCCACGCTGACCAGGCTGTGCCCCTTTAGTAGAGGTTCCTTGTACCAGGGGCTTGCAGGCAACAGGATTTGACAATTTGCTGCACCAGGATAATGAAGATGCACCAAGTCTGAACCCACTTTACTACTCAATATTTCTATTGCAATTGAATCCAGCTTGTCAATGGTTAACCAGTGTTTTAAAACAAAACAATACAGAGAAAATGGAAGAAAATGTGCATTTACAGGATAAATACATCAGGCACTGAGAAAAGCGAGGAAGACAAGATACTGTACACAGGCCAGCCTTGTAGTAGGGTTTGCTCTAATAAGCCTGATGAACAAGAAAAAAAGTGCTGAATGTTAGAAGCAATGTACGTGGTGGTTTCAACTGTGTAATTAAAATGTGCCACCCCTCCTTTCAAAAGTTTCCATTAAAGGTCCAGTAATGAGCTGGGCAGGGGAATCAGAGAGGAAGCTAAAAGGAAGGAGAGAGCCCAGACCCTCTGCTATTTTGATGACGTTCCCCAGTTTTTGGTGTGGCACAGAGAGCACGTCTGTGATTCCAGGGACACCAAAGGAGTTTCGCGCTGTTTCCACCCACGGCTAATCTCAGTCTCCCCTGCATTTTGGTCAGAAATGCTCTGAAAACAACCTGGAAACAAATTTTCAAGACCCATCTGGTGTGGGTTGTTTTGGCACGAGGTACAGTGACAAATGCAGAGTCTCTGCCTGCAGCAGCAAGTACATGACATTGCCAAACCAGGTATTTTCTTTTACCTGTTTCAAGTCCAAACCTGTCCCTATCAATTCTGGATGTGGGGGGCAGAGTGGACAGGAGGAAGCCTCCCTCCTGCCTTGGGCAGCAGCAAGCTCTGTCGCTGCAAGAAGCCACCCCAACACGTCAGCATCACCAACAGAGTCTCCAGAGGCATCACCAGATTCCCACCCTCATTTCCAAAACACAGAGCAGCACAGAAATTTCCTTTGCAGCTGCTACAAATACTCTGAAAAATAACAGAGGCTGGCTTTTATATGACTGCCACACACCAAAAAAAAAAAAGAAAGAAAGAAACCCACTACCTCGCATGTAATCACTCCCTCTGAGAAAACAAGTCGCAATGGGTTATGCTGAGCCTCTCGAACACATGGAATAATGAGGAAACAGAATATATGCCAGGGGAGTTCAAATCCAAGTTTACCAGCACAACGCTACTCAGAAATTTCAAAATTCACTGCAAAATGCTACCTGGAGTTTTTGTGGCATCCAGAATAACCTTAAGAATATCTTCTTAATCTCTCACCAAGAATATAAAAGCAGCACAGACCAGAAATAAAAGGTGTGCAAGCTGCTAGTGTAACTTACACAGTTTTGCTCTTTTGTGTTGAATACTGGCTTTTGCACAACTTCAGCAGGCGCATAAAGCTGCAGAAGAGAGCGCAGTGAAGTCCTGCAAGTACGCAACATTTCTCTTGCAGCTGTGGCTGCTGGCTGACAGTCCCAGGTCTGTGCAGGGGCGATGCCATACACAGGAGGAGGCAACAGCCCCAAAGGAACCCAGGTGGCATCCTGAATGCCTGGCTCTGGCCTCGTGCAAGCAGAGACATGTGCATGAGACTGGGGAGGAATATTCCTGAGATGGAATAACTGAGGTCACGGCTGGTTCATTCTGAGAACCTGTAAAAGTGGGCAAGAATAGCTGCTCTAGCCCATGTTCAGGTGAGCGAAGCATTCCTGTCCTCAGCCCTCCGCAGAGATGTGAAGCTGAGGCTGTCGGCAATGGCCCAAGAAAACAGCTTCAAAGCCAAACTGTGTACGTAATAACAGAAACGAATCACAGTGAATCGATCGATCAATTACAAATGACTAAAATGAGAGCAGGATAAGTGTGATTTTAATACATTCTGTAAATGTAAACATTCATGTTTCTTTGTTCCTAGAACAGGCTTATTTTTTGTTTGTATTCTTTCTAACTCGCTGTTCTTTGACTGTGCTGCACGACGTTGCAGTTAGAGCTGTCAAGCATCCTAGAACCATAAGTATTTTTCAGACCACTCATTAACAAACAGACTTCCAATCTCAATATGCATTATCAAAATGAGATCTTTTCTCAACAGTTGACAATTATGTATTATACAGTTACACGCTTACAATTGGTGATGCCGTATTGTTAGATTTCGGTACTGACTTTTAACAGTATGCTACCTAATTACATCTTGTATTATATTCTGAGTGTATAGGAGTATTTTATTCATGGCCCCACTTTATTCTGTAATTTGTTTCTCAATAAATGCAAAATAATAAAATCCCAAATCCTAGTGTGTAGAGTATTTTTATTGACCTGAGTTTTCTGCTAGTAAACACATCTTTGATGGTTTCATGAGTGAAAGTTTATTAGGCTGTGTTAGTTTTAAAATACAATTGCCAGGGGACCGATGTTGAAATCATTTCTTACAAGACAAACTTGGTTTTGGATGCTTTCCCAGCTCGAGCACCACAACGAAAGCAAAATGGCTATCCTGAGTCATGACATTTTGCATTCATTCTTGCAGTGGCAAAGGTTTAAATGTTTAATGCTGTCTGCCACTTATACAGAAAGAAAACAAAAAGAAAGCTCTGAAAGACCTGCTCCCTGTTTGCTCTCTTCAGAGTAAGCCTCTCAAGTAATTAGCCACCCATCTTGTAGGTCTACCCACCTGGTAGATGCCAGTCTGTCTGTTATGACAGCATCTAGGCGGTGACTTTACTAATGCCTTCAGATGCCTCATATTTTTAAATTCCTTTACCTTTTTCTGTGGAACTGTCCCCAGTCTCTGTTACTGACAATGAGAGAATTAGGTCCAAACAGTCCTGAAAATGAGTGACCTAGCCCAAGGAGAGACTGAGCTCAGATCCAGCACCTGAGCTAAGGGGCTCTTTTCCAGCATCACCGCCTCCAAAAAATGTGTCTCTCCCAAAACCTCCTATCATCAGCCAACCAACATTTCAGATCTGGCAGCACATTTGGGGAAGTGCAACTTCCCAGGAGCCCTCCGAAGGAAATCGGAAGCGGAGACAGAGACCACAATGGGTACGCAACAGCATTGTTTTGAAACACCCTCTGCACATAGCACCTCTGAGCTGCCCGGCAATTTCACCACTCTAACCTGACTCCCACAAGCTTTTAGAAATGGCACCCACACCTTTATAAACTTCCATTTTAAGCAGCCTGGAGAAAACCTCGTATCTGCCCTGTATAGCACCAGGGTTGCTTCTATGGCCAAGGTTTTAACCCCTGCTCTACCAAGCAGCAGGACCAGACTCATCGGCACCAGTGCAGCTCCATGGACGGATGCTGCTGCATGCCCTTGCAGGTCCACCCAGGTGACACGTGTCCGTCAGCTCCCCTCTGAGCCAGCATCCCTCCCGTGGGACCTCCTGTCCTCTGTCCTACCTCGGAGTGAGCCATAGGTAGTGCAATACCCTTGCGAAAAAGTTGCAGGCGTCTGTAAGGCCCCTTTGAAATAAAGTTTGGGGGACTGTTAAGAGAGCGTTCGCTAGCAGCACGTGGGGTAGGGGGGAAGAGCATCACCGAGAGAGGCAGGAGCAAGAGCTGTGCCGTTCGCCTGCCCACACACCATATTGTCTTCCTCCAGCAAAGCTACTCCAGAGGCTTTCTGTGATGCCAAACAACATGAGCGAGGAGGAAAAAAAAATAAAATAGCCTCGTGAAAACGTCCTGTCTGTTCATTTCCACAAGCGCTAGTGAGACGTTCTTTAAAATCATACACATGTAAAAAGATCTAGAGGTTGCTGGTTAGTTTGTCATATATTTTTATAGGCTTTTCTGAATGGTTTTAGATTTGACATAGTAACTGACTGTTACTAGAAATAAACTGTAAGTCAATTCCATGCTTCCATAATTCACTGCCCAGGGTTGTTCAAAAAGATTTAGTGATACTTGTGATAGACAGCAAGCCTCTTGATGTTTTCATTTTCACTTAGTGCCTGTAATTCCTCAAACTTGCTGACCTCTACAGAACAGGATGGAAGAGGGCTCCAAACTTCTTTGAAGGCACTCACTCACCAAAACATTTGAAAGGCTCTCATTTCACTACTTTTCTTTTCAGGGCACAAACACCAATATGGGAATAAAGAGATTGTTGTTGTTTTTAAGAAGGCAACTGCTATTATTATCTCCATGACCGATCATGTGCTTTTAATCATTTATAATAGAACAAGTTAAACCAAAAAAAAAATGTGTTTTTTGTGACTCAGAATGTAAGTCCTCCTGACAGCTGCATATTGATATTTCTCTGACCGAGCGCTTTCATTTTGAACTTTAGCCTTGCTATAGACGTTTCCTTTTTCTCTCCAAAAGTTAACGGATATATTTTAAAGGCTCCAGGTCTGCATGTAAAAATATACGAACAAATCTGTGCCTAGAGGGCCTGCTACCAGGAACGCACAGGCTAACCAACATTTGAACATCCAAATACTCAGATATACTTGCATTCCTGGCCATTTTGCGTAAAACCCATGCCGGCAACCGCACAGTTTTCTGCTCGGGGAAGCTGATGCCCATGAACTATTTAACTGTAATAGCAGGAAGATGCAACAAGCAAAACTGCTGTTGCGACTCCTCTTAATGCAGGGTTCCCAGGACAAAAGCACCTTGATAGTATCAGCACAGATCTGTCATTACAATTTAATTACCAACAACAGGCCACTGACATTTGAAACTGCTTATCAGATCCTGATCCTGAAGGTGGACCGGAGGCCGCCTCTCCTTCCCCCTGAGGGTAATTTTTACCTTGGCGGAAGGCGCGGTATGGTTAGCGCTGGGCAGACGTTGCACGTGGAAACCCAAGAAAACCAAAACCAAAGTATGGCGGCCCAGCTCCCAGGACAGGGTGGAGCAACAACTCGAGATGGAGCCTTCTCTGAGTATCTTTAAGCAAGCAGTTTGTAGCTCCCCTGTGATTTTAACCAAACTGGATCGAACCGCTGCCAGCAAACCCCAACCCTGCGGCAGCTGCAGTGGAGATCACTCTAAAAGCTACAGGTATTTCACAACAGATGGAGCATGATTCAGCTTTATATCACACAGTCACCCACATAAATTATATCCTAAAATTCTTCACACACACACACACACAAAAAAAATCTAGGGAAAAAAAAAAGAATGATAGGAATATATTTCAATGTATATAGATATTAGGCTATTAACCAAGAATTTGGAAGGACGGGAAGGAAAAAAATGGATATAAGTTTGTGCTTTCCTTGTACCTCAACATTAAACAAACGATTCATTCCTATTTCTTTTCTTCTGTGCATTAGCTATTTAACATCATTTTATTTTTCCTCTTTTTCTCAAAGAGGAGAAGAAATTGCAGGCTCTGCACACTCAGCAGAGCAGGCAAAGATCTTTCAAAATCTGTCTAGTAAGCCAACGGCTCGCTAAAAATCAATCAGATACCAGAAGCCTGCACTGCTGACACAAGACCATTAACTTTTGTTTGGACATTTTCACATATTGTCCAAACTTTGCCTTTTGTCTATAAGGGTTACACCACACACACCCACTTGCACACTTGCAGAGGAACCCAGGAGAGGAGGTCTGTTGTGACTCAGAAAAAGAAGGGAAGGAGCAACTTGCAAGAAAGATGCACTGGAAAGCTACTGTGCCTCCTGTCTGTTTAGCTGGAGTGGAGGAAAAGCCCCTACACACAGAGACACACAAGCAGAACGTACATTTTTTATGAATCGGGCCTTTAGTTTTAATTGCTTCTTACAGCATAGACCAATTAAGGATGAGTTGGCAGGACAAGGATCTTTCCCAGCCCATTTGAAGGTAGGAGAGATGGAGTTTGCCTTGCCGCAGGCTCCCGCTCACACATTTGGCCAAAAAAAATGTGAATGCCATTAAACACCTCTATACTAATGCTCATTTTATATGGGTTGAAAAGCAAAGGCTGAAGGCCAAAAAGTTCCCCTTTGGCCCAATCTCATGCTTTCAAATAAAATCAATTACAGCATCTCTATTTGTCTGAGCTTTGGAAAGATAAATACCAATAAATACAGATCTAGAACTGTACCTAGAGAAACTCTTAGGTATGCATATCCTCCGAGAGCTCCCTTCCTTTTATCTATAATTGATCCTCTTCACCTTCAGAGTGCATCAAGGTCAGAGCTTAGTTAAAAATTCCTTTTAAAATATATTATGGACACTTTTCAGTATATGGTGTAGATTTTGCAGATTACAGAATCACAAATCCAAAGCACATTAATTGTAGAAGTAATCAGCCTAAGTGGTGAATGCGTATAGCTTATAGATGCTGCATGAGTAAAGGAACATCTTCCAGACAATGCTACCATTTTTTGTTGTGTGTTTTTTGGTTGGTTGTTTTCTTTCCCTCTGTACAGCCCCATGAAGCCTTTTCTAACAAGTATGTTTCTCACTAAGAATTGAAATGGATTTGCCAGACAGGAGCCAGACACTGGCTTTTTAAATACCTTGTAGTTGGTTATCCGGAAATGCTGCACTCATCATAATAAAGAAGGAACAAAAAAATACACTGCACAAGAAGGAAGGTTAAATTATGGTGTTCAAGCCAAATTAGAGTATATAGAGCGATTGCTCAGGACTGCGTTGGAGGGAATAAAGTGGTCCTGCTGCTGAGTGAGGAGTTTTCACCTCAATTTTCCAGAAACTGAGAGTAAAAGATCTCTACAGGCCCTTGTAGTCTCAAAATCTATGCATCTAAGAGTCTAGAGAGAGAGCTTATGGCCTGATTTCCCAGTGCATCTAACAGCACCCAAGGAAATCCAGGTAAAAAGCATGGGTGGCACCTCCCGGGTCTGCTGAGCTGTCTGACCCAGCTCACCGCTCTGCTGCTACATTCACTTAGGAATGATAAAAGAAAATGAAAACTTGATAAAGAAAATGAAAACCTGGCAAAAGTGAACAGTATAATCCTAAAATTAAAAAAGAATAAATAAAAAAAAAGAATAAAACCTTCCAGCTCATGATAAACATTATAATCAAGCCTCTAATTTTTCTAATGAAAGAATTAACTATCAAGATAAAAGTAAAATGATTTATTAGATTTTCAGACACCACAGAAATAAAATAGTATAACAGTCTAGGCAGTAACTATTCCATCTCAACTTGCAGTCATTAACTCTTTGCCTGCTGTAAAGACATCCTAACAACTCTATTTAATTCCATAAGCCTGTCTATAATCCAGTACTAAACAATAATTACTATTGACTCGTTAAACAGGAGTTGAAATCTTTTCTTCAAAATGTGCCAGAAGACATGAGGAGCGTATCACTGAGAACCTGTCTGCGAGGACTAAAGTGCTCTTAAAAACAAACAAACAAGAGCAAGGAATACAAACTTCCAAAACTTAAAGGAGGGCGCAGGCCTGCTGCAAGCCCTGCTCCATGGTCTCTTGTACCTCCGTCCCCCACACTCATCCTGCCCAGCTGAAATCAACTTGCTGTGTTCGTGGTGATTTTAAATCCTGCAGCTCACCAGCAGCTTCCCTCTTATTAAAGCACAGAATATACTGCTTGTTGCTAGACAAAGTCCCCCCCGCCCTCCTTTCTCTCCCACTAATGGATCTTTTCACGATCTGCAGCAAGGATCATTTAATCTGTGAAGAATGGAAATTTCAGTGTTTGTGTATCGTCAGTTATTACCTTTTATTTCTAAATTGTGTATTTGGAGGGAAGACTTAATGCCTTTATTTGCTGAGGAGCAAATGTTCAAGGATACTACAGAGAGCACTTTCTGCCGGTATAATTTCAGACTCCGAAACTCTGAGACACTCTGAGCCCCTCGGTGCAGACACAGCTGCCCCACGCGCCCCACAGCACCCCCGGCCGCTTGCTCCCATTGCAGCCCCACTGTCTGGGGGAGCAGGGCTCCATGTTCACTTTTTGCCTTTGTCCTGCTCACCCTCAGTTATGCCAGCAGCCAAGGAGGCACTTCAAAAGGCAAAGGCTGGGCAAGCCCATCCACCCATTCCTTTGTGCCAAGGAAAACTCCAGCAAGACTGCATCTTTGGGCTCTCATGCAACCAAACAAGAGAATCGTGATGAAATACGGATGGATGCAAAAGGCACAAATAATAAATTTTTTAAAAGTTTGTGTGCAGTAACATTTAAAGCTAGCTATATGCTAAGCAAGGAGATGGGAAAGTGCTCTTGACTGGCTTATGAAATTCAGGCACTAATAAAATCTGGGAGGCAGCACAAATGCTGCCCTCACAATATTTTATGCCAATGAATGTAAAAAGAGGAATTGGAATATCAAAAATAATTATGTGAAAATAACAGTGTTTATTTTCCCGAGAGCCTGCCCACCTGCGAGTCCTGTTTCTGCCTACATAATCCTGCGTTTCCCTGAGCGCGCTGCTGACACAGACAAAGCAAGACTCAGGGGGACTGTGCCAGGGCTCGAATTCAGCCTGCAAGTTTCAGAGACCCCTGAGTTATTATGGGAATTAATCAAGGGAGGAATAGGAATTCAGCCTAAATGTTCACCCTCTGGTGACTTTAAGTTACATCTAGTATCATTATTTTACATCAAGCTTCTGAAAATTATTTAATTTTTTCTGTTTCATGCCAAGGTCTTAATCTTTACTGCACTGGCAGTGAGAACATTTTAAAGAATCATTTCCCGAGACACATTTAATACATTTCCAGTAAATTGTACATAAACCTGTCCAGCTGGCTGGGTCATTTAATCAGCGACACACCCACTGAGTGCAGGATGCCACCTGAGATTTACCTCAATGCTTTCAAAAACAAAACGATGACGGGATAAAGCTTTGCTAATGTGTGAGTGCGATGGGGAATACAATGATAACTGCCCACTAGGGAGTACAAGGATCTTTTTAAGTTTTGTTATGGGAAAGATTACATACTGGATTAGACAAAAGGGTTTTGAAGATCAGCACTGAAATTACACCGGCTTTAGGAAAAGCAGAATTAAAACGCTGGTTGATTATTTCAAACCACTTTAAAAACAGACAGCAAAGTTTATCAAGTATTTTTGAGCTGTATTCTGCACTGTTTTCGGGGACTGCTCCACACGCTTGCAAACACAAACAGAAGTTCTCACAGGATATGGGGTCTGAGCAGGGTCTGCTGTGTTGGAAGGGAAATAGCACATCACTTCCTCATGGTCAGCTTCACTGAAATTATACCAATAGGGAATGCTTAAGATGGGCTTTTATTAATGGGTTCTCTTATGAACGTGTAGGCAGGCTCAAAGCCTGGGGAGGGGGGAAGGACTTTGCATTTTTCAGGAGCTCTCTCTGATAAAGAGTGCAGGGGTGCCAAAGTGCTGAGGAAAGACATCCTTCAGAAGCCAAAGATGTGCCAGAACAGGCTGTGTTGCCTCTAAATAAATTTTAAAAAGTGAATTGTTTATGGTACAACCAAAACCCTTCCCTGCAGGTGATCTTGTAGCTTTACCAGCAACATCACCAGTGGAACGCTAAGGGTGGCCCTGGTGAGCCCCCAGGTCCCATTAGGAGAGCTGGGCTGGGAGCAGCACGAGGGTCACGCAGACGACAGCCGTGGCTGCGCTAAGCCTTAGCACTTGGTGGGAGTGAGGCCCATAAGGAGAAGCGAGGCGATGAGTTACAGCCCTGTCCCCTCCTTCTGTCCCAGCCACCACCCGCAGCTCCCTTCTCACCTCGGGCACTTCTCAGAAGTTGAGACACCCTGGCATCCTTGTCACTGTTCACTGCTGCCGTTTAAACGAATTTAATAAAATTATTTTTCTAAACTGTTTTAGATGCCATATCTATAATCCATAAAATTTATTGTATCTTTATGTAGAATTATACTGGAGTTGAACATATAAATCAATTTATAAGGTCTAATGACATACAAACGCTTAAAAACTAAAGGCGATGTAGTAAATTCAAATTACCATTACAAATGTAAGCTTTGTAGTCAGTGTGTGACCCGCTAAGGATTATATTTAACTCCCCTGAGAGTGGTTTATCATAAAACTTTATACTTTTATTACAGTGAATTATTAACTCCTCCATGATGTGAGTCATTCCATGCTCTGACTATAGCTTTTTTAATGACACTATAATAGACATCTTGCTAATAGCAGTAGGATTGCTACCTCTGAGGTTAAAAAAAAAAGGAGGAAAGAAGAAGGAAGAAAAGAAAAGAAATGAAAAGAAATGAAAGACAAATAAGTCAAAATACATTTCCCAACAGGATGAAAAACATGGACCTGTAGGAAGATCCATTTGTGACAGAACTATGTAGAGGTCATTACAGTCTTCTGACCACATGGAAAAACAATTACGAGGCTGGTATCTGAAGACAACCACATTTTTTTTACCATCAGAACTAAAAATCTGGATGATTATGACCAGGAGGTATTTGTCCTTTTTCCTTTTTTATGGAGAAAAATATTTTTTCCTCCTGATGTTAGTTTAGTCAAATGACTTTAAAGGCATCTTCATACAATTTAATTGAAAGTCACTCCTTCCCAGGCAGCGACCACGAACATTTCCCAATCAACATTTTCACTACGCCATCAACCCGCAATTTAGCATCTGTATTTCCAGAGACTCCCTCAGATGCTTGGAGGGGTCCAAATGCCTGGGAGGTAGTTTTAAGTTTGGTGAAAGGACAACCCCAAGGCCCACAGCAAGTCCAGAGTTGAGCTTTTGTATCAGAAAAATAAATGTGAGGGTGGTATTTCGCTTCACCTCATTTTCATGTGTTTTTTTTTTCAAATTTCAAAACAGGTCAAACCAACCAGTAAACACTACTAAAACTACATGAGCTTCTCTCTACAAAAAAAAACAAGCTCTGCTCCAATTACTTTTCCAACAAGAAACGGTTGGTTTTAAGATGAAGGCAGCCCAATTCTTAACAGATCTTCACATTTACCAAGCAAAAAAGATTTTTCCGTATGTTTGAAAATTATTTTTAAATGGCAGACACATTTTTCCATAAGACAATCCTACCAAAAGCTGACCAACTACCATCTGAAACATGCCAAGTCCTGTGACCTTACATAAAAATGAACCTGTGGATATTTTTAAATGATCCTCATAGAAAGTAAAAACAGAAAATCCCCAGTTCTTGTTACCTTCAAACTTTTTAAGTTTGTTATTTGTTATTTGTTTGTTATTACTGAAAGATAGTCAAAGAAAACAAGGAGGACACCAGCTTCCTATTTCTTCACCATACTCCTCAATCCCTGGATAATACCAGTTTGCTGTTAGTGTGGACCACAGAGCTACAGACAAACAGCAGGAAAATAAAACTGGCAAAGGGGCTGAATATACCTGTACAGCCAAAAACGTTCATAACAGAATTGCTGTGTTTAAAAAATGGTAATGCATGATAAGTTCTCTGGAAATTCAGAAGATTCAGGAGCTACACAGACATCTCTGCATGAGCATCTTCCACATAATGTGTCTTTTTGTGGTCACTACTACTAAATAATGGCACTTGCTTCTCCTTTGCACAAAAGCAACAGTTACCAGTGTGGCTACTGGCCACACACTCCTGAACCATTAAAAGGACTTTGCACACAATTTCGCAGTAGTGCAAAACCACTCAGAGAGCATAACCTGCAGCAGATTAAGGCTTCTAGCTTCAAGGCCTTTTATACATTTAAAATTTTTCTTTTTTTTTCTTTTTTTTTTCCTTGTAAGGTAAAGTTGAGGGCAAGACAAGGGAAGCCTTTTGGAGTGTTCCTAACACCTGAACAGATTACATGAGAGCAGGAGACCTGACTCTATTTAAGCAATTCTGTTTTGATGAACTCACATTGCAAATGTTTGCATTCTCAGGAAGAGTTGAGGTTTAGACATAAGCTAAGCTGCATCGCATAGCTGTATAGAGTCAGAAGAGATTTACCAAAACTCTGTGTGCTTTTCAACAGTAGCTTTCTCTTTAGCAGTTACTGCTCAGCGCCAAGTTTATGCAAGGACAGGCTGCACCCTATGCGATGGTGGCACAGTCCTTCTTCCTGCATGGATTTTTCCCATCACCGAAAGAGAAATTTACTCAGGCCTGGTGATAATAATAATAATTAAAAAGTCTGCTCAGTGCCACTCTGCCAGCAGCTTCTGAGCCAGAACTGAAATAAAGGAAAGTAATTAGACACGTGAACTCAGTCCATGGATAAGCAAAAAGCCTGCTGTTGCAACACTGGAGAACACTATCTCTTTGCACAGGTTTTATGGGGCAGTTTAGTGCTGTGCTCCTGTTTTTTGTGTCTCCGATCCTTCTTTGTCAGGTTCTATTTATTCAACTATAAAGTCTCCATTGACGATAATGTTTGTTTACAAGTGGTTCCCATCCCGGAAAGCAATTAAATATTAGATTTACAAAAGCAGCGTGAAGTTGCAAGGGTCATCTCCAGCAACACCAGTGCAAACCCACGAGGCCACTGTGGGTGTTGCCACTGTGCTCACCCTTTTGGTGGCATGGCCAGGACACAGCGCCAAAAACTGCACCATTTCCTGGAGACAGCCCTCCTGCCAGCAGGCCTTGTTTGTTCATCATAAAACCAGGCAATTAACCTGGTTCATCCCCCGTAAGTACACTGACCCTGAGTCCAGTCCTGAGCACCTCACCAGACAAAACTCTGTTTGCCTTCAAGATAAAGGAGAAAAACACACACACACACACAGTTTTTTTCTTTGGCTCTTCCTGAGCCAACTGATCCGTCCATAAAGGGATGCAACAAACTTCGTACAAACTAATGACCCGCCTACACTCCACTGCATTTAGTTTTGAGGTTATAAAGAAATTTCTCCATGGCCTCTGTCTGAGTCTGTGATGGCTGGAAACTCAGGGGATGTCAGCTCTCCTCTTCCATCTACAGAAGATTTACTTTGAACTGTAAACATATTCAGATATCAGCATTCCTACTCACTTCACAGGTGATTAAAAGAAGAAGGGAGGGAACTGCAGCCTGTGCATCCTGTGAAGGGTGGCACAGACTGCTATCACATTTGCCCTTGGGTGGTGAAGCAGAGGGCTGGCTTGCAGCTGGGTTTAGTGGGTACCCTGGGGCAACTCGCCTCTCCACACAGCTACCTACCAATGTTACGTGCTTAATGCTAGCTAAGATGAGACTGTGATTTCTATTGCATTACCCTCTGTTGCAAAGGACATCGGGGTACTGTCTGGGAAGTTCGTGGTGCAAACAACAGAAACCAAAGCAAAGAGTTTGTTATACATGGTGGAAGAGGGAAGAAAGTATGAGCTCGCTCCAGACCTTGCTGCCTTTGCCACAGAGGGGTCAGTGGCACAAGCAAGGAGCAGCTGCCTTTTGAGGAGCCCTGCGGAAAAATACAATTTCTTCCAGGAAACCACAGGAAATGGCGAGGCCGGGCAGGTCAGCGCCCTTGCAAGATGCTGTGTGTGCTCGTGCAAACCCAGGCGCTCAGATCTGACTCCTTCTCTTTCCCAGTTCACAGCTATCATACTCTCCTGGCATCCCTTGTGCAAAAAAATACTGAAAAGAAACTCCAGAGTCCCTGCCCTGACATACAGGTCGTGCCAATTTATAGAGTCAATCAAGACCGCAAGAATTAGGGAGTTCAGTGATAGCACTCCTTCTGACAACCCCATCTTGCCAGCACGCTTCTCTGTCAAAACAGTGGCACTGCGCATTACTGAACAAACTGCAAACTTCATGCTTTAACAGACATGGGTACAGCAGCTTGATCAGGGTCCAGTGTATCATAAGCTCCGTAACTCTGAACTCTGCCTTTGGTGTATTTTAATTCTCAACTCTAATGCTGCTCCTCAGTAATTCCTGGTTTTCTTTTTTCTCTCTTTTTTTTTTTTTAACATCAAAATGTCCTTGTTTCTGAGAAGGAGATGCAAGAAAGAAATTAAGAAGTACAGTGAGTGATTTCACATTGAAATAAAAGAGGTACTGTACTTCAAGAAGTTATAGGCACCTGCAAACAGGAGTTTTTAATGAAAATGCCTTTTCAACCATAACTAGAGAGTCGCATTAGCAATGCAATAACACAATAAACTATTCTATTAAATCTAAAGAGTTAGATTTAATAAGACAGTGGCTATATATTAAATAAATGCCAAATTATTATTAAAAATCTTTTTACTGAGGTTTAACAACTCTAATACTTGCTGCTTTATTACACCTGAATAAAATGCATGTATGAGAATGTGTATTTAAGCTATTGCATAAAGCACACCCAAAGAAACCCTTACAAATGGGCTATTAAATTTTGGAAGGAGCCCAGCCTTTGAAAGGTGCAGTTCACACATTTGGGTTAACGAGAACGAGTCAGTGGAGTCGCTTGATCAGTAATTGCCATGTGCACCCACTAACAGTGACCACTGGGCAGCCCCGCTTCGCTCAGCAGCACCCAACCTCTCCAGGCTGCAGCGTCAGGTTGGCCTGCGTGAGCTTTCACCTCCCTTAGCACATCTCTCTGCTCACTGGGATTTTCAAGGAACGTGCAATTTTCACTACTTAAAAATCACGTCCTTTTGGGCTGTGGTACGGAGAAAGGTGAGTTGGTGTACAACAGACATTCAAAAGGTAGGGGCTCCCTGAGAAGGAAGAAAGGGGACAAAAAGATGCTTGTAGAGGTATGCAGAAATGTTAGGAGCTCACCCGAAGCCATTAGGAAGCCAATACCTTAGGTGACAAAAATTAGATGCTGCTACTATACAAAAAGCCTTGAGGTCATATGAGGCTGCCTTTTTTCTTTTAAGTTTGTAAATTCAAGTTTAATCAAGGTGTCCGAGAAAAGAGATTAACCTTAAACTCTATTTCTGGCCAACAAGAGATGGAGGAAATGTTGCAGTAGGCAAGCAAAAATGCATTGTTGACAAATGACTCCATTTATAGTCCAGATTTCGGACACCTTGTCCTTAGTCACCAGTGACATCTAATTTGTCCCTAAAAAAACTAGCCCTTACATCTTTGTTACTTTAGGCTTTAGGTTAAGACGTGTGGATGTCCCTCATAAATCTGATCTCCTACAGGGCCTGTCTCTTTCCAGTAGCTTCCCAGTTGAGGAAAAAAAACAACAACAACGACAACAAAAAAAAACACCACTACCCTTTCTTTTCCTTCCACTTTCAAAGACTTCATCAGGAATAAATAAATTGTCCTAAATTTAGACATGTTAATCCCACAGCGTTTGCGTGATATAGGTTAGCCACACTGAGAACAAAGGGGGGGAGTTGTTGCAGAAAGCTATAAAAAGCAAATGAAGGAGAGAAAAAAAATATTTCTACTGTACTTCACTGGCCAGAATCACTGTGGGTATATACCATACAGGGACATCCATCAGCACTAATCAATACATGTGGTGTTAGTCATGGATGATAAATTTGAAAGGGATTATAACTGTAAACAGTGATCAATAGAGACTTGCTGGAGGAGACAGAGAGGAAAAAACAACCTTAAAATGTTACACGGTTAATAAAGTAAGGGGTCAGTCTTAAACAAAACTCCAGTGAGACCCACTTATTTCAGAGCTATTTCTACAAGAAGGGGAAAGGAGGGAAAAAAGCCTTACCGATTTTCATTAAAGCAATTGCTACTAAAAGGGCACATTATTAATTTACGGCATATTTGCTGATCCCTCCGTTTCGAAGTCACATCCTCCATTAATGTTTGGTTGGAGATGTTTTGCTGGATATAAGCTGGCATCTCCGAGACCCCCAGAGAGAAGCTTGCTTTCCTCCTCGCTCTGCCCCCCCGATTCCCCCTCCTTTCCTTACAACCGACTTCACTATGGGCACATGAGTGATCAGAGCATTCACAACGGTGACATTCCCCTCCGCAAACAAATTCATCCAGGGCTTCAAGTAAAAAATGCAGAGAGCCTCTGCTGCTCACCCACAGATGAATGGAACTATCCGTCTTGTCACCAGGGGTCGTAGCAAGAGGTTACTGCGAGTATATACCTTGGCTTCTGTGCTGACGTTTGCAAGCAGCTCTCTTGCAAAAAATAAAATAAAATAAAATAAAAAATCCTGCCATATCAAGCACTTATCCAGTCCCTCTAGAACCCTTCTCAGATCATGTCTTTCCACACCTTTGGAGTCACAGCTCCAGGCTTGACATATATATTTTTTTTCTGCTGACCTTTTAGCGTCCTTTCTGCCACAGTGTGTAAACCATAAGCTGATATATGAAGGCAATTTTTAGTGGTGCCACTTGTATCTGAGTGATTGCACACGCTTTACGTTTCTGGCCTGCCACCCTTCCACCTTTTGAAGATCTCTCTATTTCTTTTAAAGGAACTGCAACAGAGGTGAAAGGAAGTTTAACTGCTTCAAGACTTTGATGGCCCAAGAGCACCTGTTTTGGGTTTTCGAGAAGATACGCTGCAGATTGTCTGACCAGTGCTTATGCTTAAACATTAAATCTTTCTTTTCTTGTACATAGACCTGCAGGGGTTGAAGGAGGGGAGGGGAAGGGCTGCGTAAAGCATTTCCCAAAATTTAAGCTGGCAGAGATCAGTGATCACAGCAGGGCAGCTTTGCAAATATGTTGCTGGTAAGCTCCAAAGATCTGGAGCTGCAGCTGTAGGGACTGCGACTGACAGGGCACGGGCCTCGCTGAAGGCTCCATGCTGGAGCAGGGGGACACTCCCTGTGAAGATTTGCAGCACACGGCTTCGCAGAGCAATTCTTTCTTGTCTCGGTGCTGCTCCCCACCCTGCTCACACCACTAGCAGTGAATCACAGCAGAACACAAGAACAAGACAGCATCAACCCTTCCTTACACATCTTGCAGCACACCAAAATGGTAAACTGCCACATGACCACACAGGGGACAGACACACACGGGAGAATTATAATGTTGCAACGGTGCCTTCCTAACTCACTAGATAAATAGAAAAGCAATAGAAATGGAATAGCAAGCCAAAGAGGTCCATCACAAAGCCAAGATGACCTCCTGCAGGACCACAGCTACCTCTCCCCACCTATCAGATGCAAGACAGGCACTGTCTTTCAAATGCGGAACCTCAAAACCACAGCATCCTACAACAGGCTCATCATCTCTAGTAAAGGGACAGATGCAAAGTTCTCATCACCAGCTACAGCTGCATCAGTGGAGGAGTCACCTGCAGTTACCGAACTCACGAGACCCCAAATCAACAGGAAAAGTTCATTCTTATCCTTGCATCTCTTGTACAAGAAACGGATACCTGCTGTTAGGTGGAACGAGGAGGCAATCTGCCAATGAGTATGACTGTAGAGAAAGTGCTTGGGGAGTCTAAGGAATAGTCAGGAAAAATGAGGGACACTTTGGGGAGAGAAGAGGATGGTGCCATCAAAGGGATATTGAGAGTTAGGGAGGGGAACACAAAGGAAATGGAGTAGAGAAACTAGAAACTGAGTTAATAAGAGATGGAGGAGACTCCACAGGGTTAAAATAAATTTAAAAAAAAAAATGTTGAAAATTGTCATGAGGGAGCACTACCAATAGAGCAAGCCTGGAGCCTCAACCAGAACACCCAGACATACAGCATCTATAAAGAAGAGAGTATTTGGTACAGGATAAAGGTACAGAGTTACTGCCAAAAATCTATTACTTTTTAGCAGCAGAAGCAGGGGACCACATGGCTGCCTCCAAGTTGGGGATGGGAGGTTTCCAACCAAGCGAGTCGCTGCGTAGTTGCCATGGGCACAATTCGTGCTCAAGCTGTGCACAGAGGCCAGGATTTGGCTTGGAGCCCCTGGGTTAAACATTACCTTTACAAGACAAAAGGGTGCCTTTTCTGGACAGGGGGATGATAGGACAAAATTCTGAGGGACCGTGTGATGGGTCGCCATGAGAGACACCCTTGAGTACACCCATGGCACCTCACGTACGTTACATATGCTATAACGAGCAGCAAGGAGGAGAAGACAAACCACCAGACAGAGAACAGGCAAAAAACTCTGACTGTCCTCCTTGGGTCTGATCCAAAGCATGCTTTCATCACAGTCATTGATTTAAGAGTCAGACTGAGCCCCTTCTTCCAATGGGAGCTGGATTCCCAGCCGCCTTTTTTTTTTTGAATCCTGGCCTTGGCATAAAGGGAGCATAAATAATTTTCATTTCAAAGAGCACTGCAGTTGTCCTGTATTTTAATGCCGGGGTGCTAGGAGTAGCTTCTCCTGTGTTTCATGGGGCACCAGCACCCACCTTTCCCCCGGAGGCTTTCTGCCCCCTCCAATGTGTCTCCTAACACAGACTGGGTTAGCAAAGGGGAAAAGCCCTAGGGACAGGCAGGCATAAAGCTGCTGCTTCTGTGCAAGGTTGTAGACTCGCACTAGTGGTCTAGTGACCCTGATGATATTGATGACAATTAGTAGACAGAGATTAAAATGGAAATGAGGGAAGGATTCGTCTGTCACTTTATCCATCAGCTGTAGCTTGCCCCAGGCAACAGACACACACTGGGCTTTTTGTTTTGTTGTTATTCCCTTGTTCAGCTCAGTTGGTTTCAGTGGTTCACTTAGTTGTTACTAAATTTTCCTTAAAATTGCTATTAAAGGTTATTTTTTTTTTGTCAAATTTCCACCACTGACAACTCACAGCACTGAATGTGCAAACCATCCCTGGATGTTTCTGCTCTTGCTGCCTCACTGGCGCTGAGGGTGTTGAAGGGCTCTTCTTTCTTCTTCCTATTTCAGTAGCTTATGTTTCTTTTGTTATTTTAATACTTAGGAAAGCAATTGGATTGCTAAGGCCAGAGCCTGAAGGTTTCCGTTTAACTACGGACCAAGTGCAGCAAAGGCAGTGGCAGCACGAAGTTAGTCTATGGCTGGGACATGCAGTCTGGATGTGAGGAGACTGGGAGCAGGAGCCGAGACCCCGTGTCCCCTCAGTAAAATCTGTCCTGTCTCCCCTTCTTCTCACTCCCTGCTCGTCTGACAAGACTGTAAATTGCCATTTTCTGTATGACCCCCTGAATTTTTCCTCAAATTCAATTCTAAATCTGATGATAGCTCACCTCTTGTGGGCCACAGGGATGTTTTGTTTAATCCTAAAATGTCACAGCTTTGGGGAGAAATGAATTCTTGTGAAGCTGTTACAAAATTCTGGTTCACAACCACTAAACCACTTTGGTTCAGTATTCTACCTAAAAGGCTAGGGAAAAAAAAAAAAAAAAGAAAAAAAAAATACATCTTCATGGCACCAACACTTCCCTCCCACTTTCTGGTCCTCTCTGCCTGTGGCTCCCATCCCAGGATGCACCTTTGCTACTTTTATCACCACCACCTCACTCCGATGTATATCCCATACACTATAAATAACAAGCAATTACGCAGACAGCCACCCTCCCCCCCTGCAAAAGGAGCAGATTCGGTATTCATAAAGTATTGGAGAGCAGGCTCACATCTGCCACAGTCTTTTCATGGCTTCTGCTGTCACCAGCTCTGCTGATTTGCTCCCAGGGAGAACCTGGGTGTAGGCACAGCAGGAGCTGGGGAGCAGAGCTCGGTTTCCCCTCACCACTGGGGCTGCCCACACTGCGCATCCCGAGGGACAGAGGCAAACAGACAGACAAGATGCCTCTGCTGCCAACGGGGCACGGGCATAGAGAGGGCTTCTTCCACTTAGCACTGTCAGCAGTGATGAAGGGCTCACTCTAAGTTTAAAAACACCTGGTTTTGGCCCCAATTCTGCAACGAGACAGACACACAATGCAGCAGGTTTTCTGATGCACCATGAGGAAAGTAGGAATGATTTCTACCTCCATCCCCACATTTCCCAGTTGGGACTAAACCTGAATAACCTGATTTATTACACCTGCTTTTCACGTGGTTAGCTGCAAATGTTTCTCAGGTTTCTACTGCTGTTGATGGACTACTGACTAATCAAAAAGTCAGGAGTGCAAATTTGCAGCACTGGCTGCTAGCCAGTTTGCCCATAAAAGGTTTCCAAATGGTCACTGAGCCCTTAACCCTGATGAAAACAGCAACAAAGACTCTGCCCCAAGCTCCTGCTCCTGTCTCCCTCTCGCTTTGTTGCATGCAAACATCATTTTATTTCATTTTGTTAAAAAAATCAAAACACAATTCCAGAACAGGCAGTGGAGAACCCTTCCTACTCATTAAAAGCTACACGTGGGTGTGAATTATTTTACATCCTCCTCAGAAATTACCAGATCACCTCAGAAAATGATTAGTTTTCACATAAGGCGCCAGATCCTCTGGTCCATTTAAGGCAGCTTTATGCCGCTTTGGTGGCTCGGCTCAGCCCTAAATAAAACAGGCTTAATTATCCTTAGGATTTCTCCTGCCTTGGGAAATCTCCAGGTAATGTGGAAATGCCACAGGGACTCCTACACCACCACAGCTATTAGTGACAAAGCGCAGTGGTTGGGATATCCCCACGCCCCATTGATTTCCTGCTGCTGTGGCTGTGGGCATCTGGCACAGATGAGGGCCACCCTCGGGCTAATGCTACTTATGCCAAGGAAAGGCCTGGAAATGGGATGGCCTCAGGACTGCTGCATGAAAATAACCTCGCAAGTCCAAGTCTAAATCAAACACGGAATACATACGGTTTGGTTGGAGTGGCCTACCCCAGAACTCCCTGGCTAATGGGAGGAAAGGGGCTCATCTGTTCGGAAACTCCTCCCCTAGTTTTCCAAAGCCCTCACTCTTGCAGGAATGGGAGGGACGCAGAGATGTACTCAGCCTCTAAAGACTCATCTCTTCTCAGAAAACCAGCCTTGCCTGCCACAGCTGCCCCATACAGCCCTGTTCCAAAAGCATGCCAAGACCAGGGTGCTACTCTTACACGCAGGTTAATGGGAGGACTCCCCCGGCCCAGTGAGCTACTGGAGCAGGTAGGACCCCTTCAGAGAGAGTGGAGAACACTAGGGACCGTCAGGGCAAATTTCAGCTTGTCCAAAAGCAGGCACCTAAAGCAGACTAGGGGAAACACCAATCAGAAGTGGGTGAGTAGCTGACAGGTTTACGTTGTAGGCACTGATGTCTCTTCATATGCTACTTCCTCATGGGTGTTTGGGACAGGACTTGTGCGTTTGAAGATCTGTGATCTGCGTACATAGCAAAGACACAGAGAACATGGTGGCACTGAACACAGCGCGCAGGATGGGGCCACGATCCCCTCAGCAGAAACCTACAGCTTCTCCCCAGCACATACCCCAGGCAGTTCACCTCCATCGGGAAGCCAAAGCAGGGTTATTTGGGAGCTCACATTTCAGTTGCCTTTCTCTGCCTGTCTTCCTGAATCTGCAAACACCACTGCCTTAGAGCAGATCTGTGTCACATTCAGAAAGCCAGAATTTCTGCATCGTGCTTACAGGAAAGCTGAGATTTTGACAAAACTGATGGGCAAGCTCCCCTCACACTAGAGAAAGTTTCTTATGCACCACGGGCGAGTGGGCGAGGGAATTTGTTGAGACCTGTCGTAGCACCAACAAGAACTAAAAAATCTTGCAGCAGCTACTGCCATCTGAGCCTGTCAAATTCCACTGCAAACAATATGTCACTCTGCTGGGGAGGCGGCGAACAATCTGAGGGTGAGAAAAAGGGACGTCTGAAGTATCCAAAAAACTCAATCCTAAGGCTTTAAAAAAGAAGAGAACCCATCCGTGCACACGCGCAAACACACACACACACACACACACAGTGCCTCTGGCCAACAGGCGTTAGCTTGGAAACTAAAGCTGCAGAGTTTCATCAGTTAGCTTTTAAAGTATTATCAAGCCCCCTTGGTTTCATTTGAGTAGGATAATGTCAATATTGGCAACTCTTTCTTAAATTCATGACCAGAGAGCACAAATGCTGACAGAGTAGGCAGGCTGCACAGCTCCTACCTTTCTGCCAATGTCCAGGATAACAGGCTTTAAAAGGACCAAACCTGGTGGCAGTCTTTTTCTGTCCAGACACTGGTTAACTGGGCTCTGAATTGTACACAGGCAGAGATAACGTTATTTCCTTTGCAGTGGTGAATGGCTCTCCATGGGATTTGGAGTGTCTCAAAGCAGCCGAGAAGAGCAAGAAGGAATGGGAATGTCAGGGGCATTTTCCTCTTCTTTCAAACCCCCACACTCCCAGAACCACGCATGTTGTCTTCCACACTCCTTTGATGCCCCATCACACATTGTATTCTTGACAACCTAAGGCCCATGAGCAATAAACCTGCTCCTGTGGAGGTGTGCAGAATGATGCTGGGGATGTGCAGGAGAGCAGCGAAGTCCCCTTGCACTGGCCTCTCACGGAGGGATTATTAGCCAACGTGACTTCCAAAGGGTCTTGCACTCTTCCCAGGCTGAGTGCTAATGGTTTTCCATTATCCGAGTTATAATATCCTAGTGCTTTTCACTACATCATAGCCCTGCGAAAGCTATCGTGGTAAAGGATATGTTTGGGAACATATTCCCAAACAACACAAAGCTGACAGCTCCCATCTGCATTAGGATTTGGCCTTTCCAGCAAAGGAGAATCCACATCAAAAACACCTTTTGACTATTTAAGAGCTATATAAATATATATATATACATATATATATATATATAACTATATAAGACTGGGGAGAGGGTGATATCCCTCCCAGGATATCTGTTAACCTTTTCTCTAGGAAGGAAGAGGCAAGCAACACAATCATACGACAGTGGTGCCAAAGTGAGTGAGAAATATCCTGGAAAATACACATTGAATTAAAACCTGAAAGCCTAAGAAGGAAACAGAAAATTAGAAACCTGTGGCCATTGAAAAACAGAAGAGAAACAAAACAGATCAACAACTCACAGACCAAAACAGCATACAAATTGGAACAATCAATATGAATAACAAGAAAACCAAAGCTACGGATCAGAACCTAAAGCACACTTGCTAAGTCTAAAATAACCACATTTCTTTCTGAATGCAGGGCCAAAGCTGCTTCTTAAGGACAAATCATTGATGCTAATTACCTGTACAGGTATAGAAAGCAAAAGCAGAACCTCAAGCTCTTTCTTTTAAGGGAGAAGAAGAAAAAAAAAACATCTTTTCTCTGGTGTGCTACAGAGAGGGCCCGCCCCCCACCCTGCCCAGCAATTGTCTCATAACCCCAAATAGAGCCAAAACACTTCCCAGCTCCCCAGTGAAATAAACAAGTTGCAGTACTGACTTATCAAAATTAACTAATGTAAAAATTAGACATTTGAAAATACTAAGAAACCTCATAAAAACACTCAGCTAATAAAACAAACATTTGCCATGGACATTTTATGCCTGAGCAGATAAGGTCTTCCTTGCCCATAACAAGATTCCCAATTTCTCAGACTAGCACAAAGCCTTCTTTGCCACCTATATTTTAGTCGTGGGAGCTCCTCTCCTCCCTTGTCAGGCACCATCTCACAACCCCGTGGAGTCTTGTTAACTTTCTACCTCTTGTGCTTCTCGCTGTTTAAAGACTACTAAAACTGCACGCAAGAACGAATTGAAGGGAAACTTGTCAAGGCCGATTGGTGTAAAGTTGGACCTATCAACGGTGATTTGCTTTAGGAACAAACACAAGCAATAGCCTCTTGCCCCTTTTCTCTGACTGTCTGCAAAGAAAGGGGAATCTCTGAAAACAATCTAAACCCTGTTTCCCCAATAACAACTACACTGAACTTTCAATTTAATAACCTCCAAATGATTATATTTTTCCTTGTTTCGTATAAAACTCATTTGTCCATATATTTTAGGTTTCCACAAGTTGATTTAGGAATCGTTTAAAAGAAATCCTCTGCCATTTCAGAGGGCTGGATATTTTAATTCTGAAACATACTCTTAGCAGCAGCACGGGTCCAAATGCATGTATCACTTTGAAAGAGAAAGGAGCACATGTTCCTGTCCAGGAGAGGTGTGTACCTGGCTTCACAGCATCCAGGTGCAGCACCCGGAGAATAAAACAGAATGACCCTCACCAGCAGTGTGCATGCCCCCCGCTGCAGCAGGAACTCCCTTAGCAAAGAGATTATTGGTCACCCCTCCTGCTGCTGAACCTAACCCTGGAGGCTTTGCCTGCAGGCATCGCTGAGGCAAAGATGAAAAAAAAAATACAGGTAGGGACCAAAAAGAAAAAAAAGAAGAAGAAGAAAAGAAGGATGAAAAGGAAAGTAAACCAAAAAAAATAGTATGAAGTGAATATACAGAAAAAAGTGTAGGATACCTGGAGGCTGGCCATGTCTCCCCAGGGCCAGCTGTGCTCAGGAGGCCACTGCGTGTCAGACTATCTAAGCTGAAGGTCAGCAATTTTCATGTCACCCTGCCAAGAGCTTCCTTAGTGTTTGTCTGATCCATACCATCTCAAAGCTTATAACAAGCCTGTTCCAAAAGGCAGAGCTCAGCACTAGAACAATGCAAGCCTGAGCTCATCGTTGGTGGATGGGGCCCCTACAGTCCTTCAGGCAACACCAGGGCCGTATTTGACCATTGGTACGCACACAAACAGCCAATTTTCGCAGAGTTAGCAGGATTAATGATCACACTGAAGAAAGCACAATTAGAGCTCACTTGGCCCTTTGTAATGCACTTATTACCGGTATCACCGCTGAATGGCTCATCGCCAGTCTCATTCCTACCACGGCTGTTGTAGCTGGCGACGGGTCCCTTTACCACCTGAACAGAGCTCTTAGGAAGTTATCGTGCTGGGCTAACTGGGAGAACGGTACCTCAGGCACAGACGCAAAATCATTTTTTTTCCTCAATATTCATGCCGTGAACAACTTTGTAACAGCCACTTCAGTTTGACACTGCTAGCTCCACACCTCCTCCTGCCTCAGAAGCTGTAAACGGGTGTTTCAGAGGGTATGTTGCAGGTTCCAGCACTTCCAGATAAAAAAATCTTGGTGAGTCACATGCCTGATCCTACTGATTATTTTGTCTCTGGTTTGGCCACAGGACAAGGTTTTGGGACCCTCAGATGTGCCCACTAAGACATGTCCGTTTGTTAGTTTCTTCTGTGATGGTCTCATGGCTCGAATCCCTGGATCTTTTAAATCAGTCTGATGTGATTTACCCATCTCTGTAGGAGACAGGTTGGCAAAAAGCAGCTCCCCTTAACCTGTCAGTCAGTTGCCAGGCAAACTCCTGAGCAGGCAAAAAGAAACAGCAAACAGTAATTTCAGAGCAAGTTTGGAGAAGGCATCTGAGAAATGTCCATTTTCAGAGGACATCAAGGTGATTCTGGCTGGCAGTGCAAGCGTGGCTCTGAGCTGCAGTGGGTCAGCTCTAGTTTCTCATCTTCTAAAAAGACTTCTTATGAATGATGTGCAAGCTGTGATGAAGCTAAAAAACAAAATTGTGATTTGGAAGTGCAATCACAGATACACCAAAGAATGAAGTATAGTGGTTTTGAACATCTTCCTCAGGAAGTATAGCTTCTCCCTGTAGCAAAGAAGGAAAATAGCCACAGAGGGACTAGACAGGGCAAGAGACTGGGAAAATACTTAATCATTGATCTGGAAGTTTATGTGAAGGACTAAGAGAAGAGTGTACAGACAGACACACATCCTTGTAGGCAAGCTGCAGAAAATACAGCTCCAAGAGGTAGTCGGTAAAATTGATCAGGAAAGAGTGCATATGTGTTATCTTATGATGCGCCTCCTGTCCTATGAATAGAAAAAGTCAGAAAATTCTACATATGTAATCACTGCCTAGGTAGATGGTGTGAGGGTTTTGGTTGTAGTTCAAAATCACGTTGGTGAGAACAAAATTACAAAAACATCCACATATACAAAGGGATGAAATGATTTAATTGCCTGTACACTTCTGCTAGAAGTCGGATAATAAACGAGAGGAATTAGAATTGCTGATTTATGAGCATAAATTTGACTTGGTTGATATTACTGGGAAAACTCGCATGAGCAGAATGTAAAAATGAATGGTTACAGCCCGTCTCAGAGAGATGAAGTGGACAAAAAAGAAAGGGTGTGGTACACCGTCCAAAACCCTCAGCACCTTTGCAAGTCTGCAAATCAGAACTAAAAGATTCCAACCACACGCAGATCTATGCTGTTACAAATAAACTAAAAGGTGGTGAGCTATTTGGAGCCTGCTACACATCACCAAATCACTGTTAAAAAAAAAAAAAAAAAGGATGACCAGCTTCTTTAAAGACTTATTTATCATGTGTTGGTGAAAAAAAAAGCTGTGTTAACATATGGGACTTCAATCTGAATGGCATATGCTGGTGTTCTCAGGCTACCAGTCTAAAAAGTCCTCAGAATTTCAGAAATTACAGGCAGCCAATTTCCTAACTCAAACCAGCTTGGGGTAGACTGCCTAATGACAGATACAGAGGAACTGATCCCAGATGTAAAAATTAATGGTTTCTTGAATGCCAGTGATCATGACTTGATTATATTTGTTGTCAACATATAGAATCAAGTCCAAAGTAATGTGTGTGTTTCTGAGTTCCAGTATGCACATTCGCAAATATAACTGCTGTTTAAAAAATTAATTTTCATGGTAATCAGAAAAGTCTTAAGAATACGTTCCTAGATTTCAAAGGCCACAATTCTGCAACCAAGAAAGAAACTGACAGTATTTAAAAATTACTATCAGTGGAAAAGTAGAAATAGAAGGAAAACACATTTATTTCAACACAAAGAACAAATGATATAAAGGAAAACTGATAATAACAATTATAAACCAAAAGCTGATAATTGTAGAAAATTGACAAAGAGAGCCAGAAAGGGAAAAAAAAGGAAAAAAAAAAAGATAAACCAATGAGGAAAGGATATCTGAGACTTTAAAAGCGTACTGAAAACAAAAATGTTGTCATCTGTTGCTGGATAAAAATAGTAGAAATGCAATAATAATGAGGAAAACGTAAGGATTCAATGAATACCTGTCTTCATATTTGGGAAATAGATTTTCTGTGCATATTCTCTAAAAATAACGAAACACACTCAGCAATGAGTCAAACGAGTTTTAAAACAACAGCTAAAAAGAGAGAGATTTTGAAGTAAGTCAGTTGGAAGATGCATATCAAGAGTTTTCAAAGAGCAGGCAGGGAAGCTCTCCACCCCACGGGGACTTGATGGGACTTATACTACCGGGGAAGAAGTTACAGAGGACCAAAGCCAAATAACATTTCTCCAAAATGTAAAACAAGCAGATGGGGTCCTCCAGGTACTCCAGATTGTCAGTCTGATTTGGGGTAAGGTAATGGGACAGTTAATCCAAGAATTATGTACTACAATACAAAAGGAGCAAATACAAACGGCTTCCAGCCATGCAGATTTACAGGAAATAGATTTCACTAGTTGTTTTTTGTTTGGTTGGTTTGTTTTGTTTTGTTTTTAAACAGAGATCACGGAACTGGTTGATAAGGGTGATGATGTCGGTATACTGCACTTAAATTTCTGTAAGGTATGTGATCAGCTTCTACATATCATCTTGACTTGATAGGTAGAATGATACAAACGAAACAAGGCATTAATTAAAACGGACTAAAAAATGGCACCTTAGGTTTAAAAATGTAACTACGAATAGAAGTCTGGAAATTGAGTAGGAATAGTTTTAACTGGGCCAGTAATATCAGTCCTTAGTCCCATTCAATTTAACATTCTAAATCAATGATAGGAACAACAACAACAAAAAAGAATAAAATCATTATTAATAAAATCTGCAGGTGATGGGGAGACTGCAAGAGAGCTACATCAAAGAGCACACAAAGCACACTGAACCATTTGGCAAAACGTAAAAGAAACAATATGCACTTTGACAAAATGCCATCATCTAGCCAGCAACAAAGACCACCTGTCCCCTGGGCAATGCCAAAACGACGGTTATTATCATAACCTCATAAAATCTCAGTGCAGCCTGGTAGCTGCAAAGCCTGGTGCAGACCTTGGATAAACAGAGAGGAGTTTCAAGAAGGAGTAAGAGAGGTTATCCTACCTGTGCCTTTGGCAAAGGTGCAACAGCTGTGGGAATATGCAAGACATCCCTGGGGGCATAAATTCAAGCAGGAAATTGGTTAATTGTAAAGGATTCAGAGAAGAGGAACAAGAATGGTGAAAGCATTAGGAAACATGCCTTATCCTGAACAAGTCACAGACCTCTGTTCCTACAGTGTATCAAAGCAAAGGTGAAGGAGCATCATGTTCACAGTTTATGGTGCTGCAGGTCACAACAATAAATACTGTGGGGCACTTCCACCTGGGAGACAAAGTTGTCAGGACACCCAATTCTGAGGCTGAAGCCAGAAAAAGTGCAAATTTAACAGAATTAACTTATTGTTGCAGCTATTTATCAATGGAATTGTAGTGCATTTTCCAGCAGAGGAAGATCTCAAAAACTGCAGCTGTTTTTGAACTTCTGAAAAGTACAAGGTACTTGAAATGGCATAAATGCACTCAAATGCTTCACAGCCTTTGGGGTGGGAGAAGGGTTGGAAGTAAGAAAAGACTTCTGACATGTCTCTATGTGTTTCCACAGTCAATGATTCATGTCTCCTAACTTTTTTTTTCTGGAGCCTTCCCCATGTTTCACACACAAGATTTGCCAGAATATTTAACTCTTCCCTCTCTGTTTTACTTACCACCTTCTTCTCATCTAAAAGCCACAAAACATATTTATTTGATTGCTGCCATGTAGATTACCATTTATTTCACATGCCTGCAGCACTAATTTTCAGACACAGATTTCACTTATTTCTGTTCTTCAGAATAAATGGTGAGAAATGGCTAATTTGCTACATCACAACATTTTAGGAAGTGAAGATGACTGAAAAAAAACCCACCAGCTGTCTGGAAAGGTAGGATATAAACCCAGTCCTCTAATTATTAAGAGGCATGTTTAAACACATTGGGAGGAAGTACCTTAGTGCTTAAAGTTAAGTACATGCATAGATTTTAGCAAGATGAGGTAGCAAGATGAGTTTTTTGTTGTTTTTTTTAACCACTGCTGATTACAACAATCCACTATTTCTCAAATCAATACAAAAAAAAAACAAAAAACTAATAACTACTTTGCATACATGTAATTAAAGAGCCTTTTGCAGCTATCTTCCACAAAACAGAAAATAATTTGTTTTCCCCATTTCCTGATGTTCCACTGATATTTTGTGCCAGACTGAAACTGTCAGAATTTGTCAATTACCAACTGTAGATGCTACCAGTTTCCAAGTTAGGCATTACATGGGACAACCAGTGGTATGAGGCCTACTGCATTCAGCCCCTAAGTGAGGAACCAATTTGGCATTTTGGGGAAGTGATTTCATATATTGCCTTCTGGTAGCAAGTGGGACCGCAGGCAAGGAAACATACTTACAGGGAATTCTGCATGACACCAAACCGGGACAGTCGAGAAGAGCTTCCTTTGTGGGGAAGGAAAACCAGCAGCACAAAAGTGTCACTTGAAGCTTGAACAAGTTTCTACCAGCAGAACTTGCTGGGATACTGACACGCAGATGCTAACAGCCATAAATCAATATACCTCCAAATGAATCTCTGAATACACTTGCTTTTTAAGGATAGGGTGTCCCTGTGACAGCAGCCATCCACTGCTCCCCTACCCTAATAACTGTATAATGAAAATAAATCTGAGGAAGTACTACGGATGCCCTTTTTCCCTGCATTGTTACAGTGAGCTGGAGTAATGCCAGGCTTTTTGTTGTTGTTGTTCTAAAAAGGTTTTGCTCTGCAACCAATTTTGTTTCGTTAAAACAAACAGAGAGGCACTTGCTATTGATCTCCCTATTAAATAGTTCTGGTAAACATTTTGACTAGCTCTGCAAACTTAATGCAGATGTTAGTCTGCACAGATCACTACCAACAGCTGATACAGGGAGTTAATGCATGTCCATAGCAGGGAAAGACAGCAGTACAGCACTCAAAAGAGAGGGAGCTGCAAAAATAAACAGCTTTCTGGCAGGTAAGCACTGGCCTGTGCAAATATAATACCTATGCTCTAAAGTGTGTGTGTGTGTGTGTTTGCGCGCCTTCTTATGGGGAAATTTCCACTTTTACCTGTAGCTGCTGCATGGAGATGCATTAAGCAGAAGAAAGCCCCCAGCATGCGTTCGCCTACAACTAGCCTGATGAAAGGAGCTCTATACAGGGGACTAAATGCAGTGGGGCTCTGTTCCACAGAAATTCAATTTCTGAAGGTGCCAGAAGCACAGAATTTATAGGATTCTACTCTTCAGCAACAAAAGAGGCCAAATTGCATTCACAAGATAAAATGATTTTAAAAAGTCTCTTTGTTTGCTCCCGAAGATCTTGCACACCCGGTCTCAGCCCTACACTGGACAGGCCACCACAGCAAGTGAACCTGCCCCTCTTGTCACCCCAATGTCCCCTCAACCCAGGTGACATTATGAGAGCTAAAACTCTGGCAAGAATGGTGGCAACAAAAAAAGCTGAATTTGTAAATCCCCAGTGGGGTGCAAGCTCGGGACCCGGCCGGTTCACACCACCGGCTCAGGGCTACAAGGTTAGGAAGTTTGTCTGGCACCGCAAAACGCTTCTGGGTGTTTTAAGAAGTTTACGACACAGTTTTGTGGAAGTGTTTTTATTCTTAAGCTTACCTTCTTCAGAAGGTGTTACCTGAGGAAGAAGCTTCCCTTTACCACCAGCTCCTCTCCAGAGCAGGGCAGCAACATGGCACCTGAGCTGAGGTGAGCAGCCCCTGAGGGCTCCTAAAAGCCACCTTCTTTTTCTCCTAAAAGCCACTTTTTTTTCCCTTCTAAAAGCCGCCTTTTCCTGGCCCCGTATCACTCACAAAATAACTGGGACAAACAAACTCCTGCCCATCAGGATTTTGCTGCTTCATGGCTGTGCCGGGTGCAGGTGTCCAGGTATCGGGCGCGGGGCTCTGTGAGGAGAGGCCCCAGCCAGTTCCAGAAGGTTCCAGCGGCCCCCTCACAGGGCGCAACCTGGCCCCTCAGCGCAGGAAGCAAAGTGGCGCCTGGCAGCACCATTTTGAGTGCCAGCATATGGCTGATCACCAGAGGTTAGGGTCAGCAAGCTAAGGCAGTGGTGTCAAGGACAGGTGAATGGATTTTGAAAGAGCTTCTGCAGCAGAAGACTGGAAATAACAGCCAGAACACTGGGGACTCTGTGAGAGCCTGAGGACACACTGCCTATCCCCACCGAGTTTAATCTCACAGAGGCAGGATAAGACCATTCGGCTGCCCAAGGTCCTCCTGCCTCTAAGGGGTATCAGCATCTCCAGGGTCCAGATATTACCTGCTGGTATGTTTGGACCAGAATTTGGGAAAGGAAAATACAGCCTGCCATACCTTTTTGGGAAGGGTGCCAAGCCCTAGCTGAAAGCACCTGACCCTGGTTTCTGTGAGCTAATCAGACGCATACACACACGCCAAGAAATTTGAATGGAGAATAATAAATAGAAAATGATGAAAAGTAAACACTTGAAAATAACCTTCCAGGTGCATGTTCTTGCTAACATTCATAAAACTTTCCGGACATCCAAATATTTGTGCAAATAACCAAAGATTGTCTCAAATAGCAAAGCTGGTTAAAATAGGCTTGCAAAGAACTGAAGAGCAAAGTCCTACTCATTCATGAATATATTTATGCATTTGTTTATTGCTTTTCAGCCAGCTTTAGACCCTACCCTGCAGGGGAGAGTCTATATATGTTATGCCTATGGGCCTCATAATGCTTCCAGTGGGGATGGAAAAACTTCAAAAAAGTTTGGCATTCAGATCCAGTTTCTCTGCTTATCTGCTGCAAATCCAAACTCTCCCAACATATCAAAAATGTTGAACCGGGCAGGAAACCACATGAGAACAGGTTTTCCTACAGGATTTCTGGCATTTCTACATTAGATTCCAGATGGAAACACCCATAAGAACAGCTTCTATCCTGGTATTTTTGGCACATTCAGTTCCAATCCTATCCGGAAACCTGAATTGGGAAGGCAAAGAAAAAAAGAAAAAAAAAAAAAAACCACCAACCATTTGCCCCAGTATTTGAGAACCTGAAGAGAGGTTTCTCATTTGAGCTGCTTTTAATATTAGGAAGCAGGAGACAATGTTCTCAGGCTTGTCTTCAGTGTTTCATGTGGTTCATAAGCATGGATGCTGCCCCAGAAGGAGGTTTGGGCTCCACCCATCTCTCTACTTCCCTCCCTCCTATGCTCAAAGGAGTATGTCAGATAACAAAAATAAATAAATAAATAAATAAAGGTATTCATTGAATGCCTTTGAAATAAAGGATTTTAAAAGAGTTATCCATGGCTACAACTGAAGTAAAGCTTTCTGCCTGTCAAGAGTAGATTTCTCTAAAAGGTGAATGAATACAGCACATTTCCTGCAGTCCGTTTTTGTACATGTATAGTTTTGCCGCTCTCTCTAGATTGGCGGCTGCTTCCAAAGAGAATAACTTCAGCATATACAACTTTAAGCAGAACCTCTCAAAAATGATATTCAGCCCTGCTCAGCAATTTTTGTTTTCAGGGGGTTATTTAATATCTGCCTTTTCTTTATCTCTTTATTTTCATTGAAAGCATATGTATTTTGTTCACTGTCTGATTCTTTCTTTCTGACCTCCCAGCTTTGCCCCTTGCTTTTTGCACACTGGAAGAAAACAGGAACTACATTAGAGACAGTGATATCAATTGGTTCATTAGCAGCCCACCTCGATATCCTAACCCTTCTGTGCTTTGAGACGAACATTACATAAATCTACAGCAAAAGAAATGAAGAAAAAAAACCTGCTGCTTTGACTCAAATAGCCCATTTCAAGCTTCATCCAGAGGTCTCAAAAAATCCAAAATGATCCAAAATCTCTCTTCTTAAAACCCCATGGAAACATCCTCACATCTGCTAAATTCTGCCACATTTGTACTTTACTCCATGAGTAACATTATTGCAGAAGGTAGGACTCTTCAATAAGGAATAAGGAAAGTGCACCAGGCCCTCCCTTTCTGGTCCCCAGTCACTGACTGGTGTAAGCTGCAAATGGCAGCTTTGACACCCTCTTGAAGTCCAGAGGATTTTCTTGTGTTTATATTTTTAAACTTTTTTTTTTCTTGAAGAAATGCTGCCGCATCTACTCACATGTACATCAGTTCCCTCTACTGGCAGCATTAATTAAGTTATTCTTTTAATTCACCAGGTAGATCTTGGTTTTGGAAGAGAAGCTGTGCTCTGCTTGGTGGGAATTTGTGGGGCCATACCTACAGGATGTTATGATCTTGTATGTTGTAGCAGAAGCATTAGTGCACTAGATCTTTCTAACATAATAGTTCTCTCTAGTTTTCTAAAACTCACTTTACCTGCTATGGTCCAGGACGGATACTTAATATTATCTTACTATATTTTTTGTCGTTAACTCTGGCAGTGAGTTGGAAACTGAAGCGGCTCAGGCAAATGCATTGCATTAACCCTTGAGCTCTCTGTTTTGAGTCTGGGGCAAGCATACAGCCTCACCTCAACCAGAGCAGCTCCTCCTGAGCGGCAGGATGGGCCCCCCTGGGCTCCTTCTTCTACTTCATGTAACCAAACTCCACTCTGAAGTGATGCTGTTTCAAAACATACTTAAAATCGTTTCAATATTCTTCTATCTTTTCCTTCTTTTTTCCTCTAGATAAAGTAGATTGATTTTGTCCTGCCACAGGTAATGTTTTCTTCCTCCTGCGATACCATGCCAGAGGAAGAAGTCATTCGCTATATTTGGGTGCTTGAGGAAAACACAGAATGAAAGACAACCACTCGCCATTTAAAAAAGAAAACACAACAGAAACAACTGCCTCAAAGAGAACAAGATAAAAGTTTTCCCCTTTGGATCTGAGCCATCAGTATTTAGCAAAAACAGCAAGAAAAGTCTTTCCATTTTCTAAAGCAAATGGCAAGTAGTACTATTTCATAGTTCTCTGCAGTTTCTCCAGTAGTTTCAGTAGCATTATCTGAGATTTAAAACCATTACTTAAAATCTCCACTTTGGACCAAGCCAAATAAACCTGCACAGGTATAGCCATCAACAAAGCCATTCCTGGAAATTGAGCTTTTGTAGTATAAGTGGAAAAACAATGTGAAAATGGGTAGGAAAAATAAGAACAGCACATATAAACGAGTTTGCATGTGCAAATGTAGGTGCATAAAATCAAAAACACATTCAGAACCTCAGTTTAAATGTGCCTTTCACTTCTAAGTGGCACAGATAAGATTACCTCAATGCACGTGTTTTCTTGGAATTTTCAAAAAGTATCATTATTGGGGATTTTCTTTTCTTTCCTTTTTTTTTTTTTCCTTTTTTTTTTTTCCTTTTTTTTCCCCCCTTTTTTTCTTTTTTAATCTAGGTCATATTTCTGAAAGAGATTGTACAAAAATGTTGTATTTGACCCTGGTGTTCTAATTAAATGTATTACAGGACCTGCAGACATATTTAGGAGAGAAAAAACATTCTTGCTCTCGCTGCTGTATGAGTTCCTGTTTGAGGAATAAAATTGTTTATTTCTGTTTCTTCCGGGAGTTTTACAGACTGATCAAGTGTCAAGACATGGTATTTGACTCAAAGGTAACATAGATATTGCCTTATAATATCTTTAGGACCTGAATCAAATCTTGAGATACTTTGAAACTATGGGAGAATAATGAAAATACATTTTTTTCTTTGTATTATCTTTTCTAACGGGGAGCTTTACATTTCCTTTCTAGCAACTGTGATGTACGTTGTATTATCAAGGCATTTTTAGGGACCATTTACCTGAATACAATTTGTGTGTAAGGTATCTGAGAGCCAACCTGAATTTATGCTTCCTGGTCCTTGTAATAAGTGAATAGATTTCTTTTTTTTTTTTTTTTCCCATCAAAATAAATGTCAGAAAGTTTTTTGATTGTTCAGTAGGGGAGAAAAGCATCCTTTTTCAAATGAAAGGAATTGCTACGGGCTAGATTTTGGTGATGCTGGAAGCCCTGTCAAGCCCCGCTGCTCCAGAAGCAATGCATGCAAGGGCACACGCACCCACAGGGTCCCTCCGGACATCTGTGTCCCCAGGGCTGCTGCTTGGTTTTGGTGTGCACCTTCCCCACAGCACTGACACTGAATGGGGGAAGGTCCTCAAGGTGATGGAGATGTCTGAAAAGCATATTGGGACCCTGCTGCAAAAGCAGCTTTTTAGGAAAAATGTTCCTGACTTTAAGAAGTATATATATGGCTTTAGTAATTTGCCTAAATTGTAATTTCCCTTGGAATTTCTTAGATACTGAAAATCCTAATGCAGTCCAGCTCTTCCAAAGTGGTGTGTTGTGATTTTTGAACATACACACAGGTCCCCATGGATTCCCACACAAGACAGGTATGCAAAATAAATAACCCAAACTCAGACTATCTCAGAAATTACGAGGTTTGTTCTTACACACATAGGTACCCTCCCCCACCCTGCCCCCCAACAAATTTCTGAAAAATTCTTCTAAGAAAAAAACAACCATTTTACATAACCAACTTCCCAAATTATGATACAAATTCCTGCTTCCTGCCTTCTTTCCATGGTGCGTGGCTGAGGCGATGTCTAACGTGTCTACCTGAGGCAATATCTTTTTGATATCATGCAGCGGAAATGGCAGAATCTGGCTCTTTAGTGACCATGACATCCAAAAATTGGATGCAGGAATTCACCTTTGTTTCTCAGGTTACATGAATATTCTGTGAGTATCGATTGTTCAGTTCTTCCAGTGGAAGATGAATGTGATCAGCATCAATAATCAGAAAAAAATATCTACATACCTCTCATATGCAGATGGTGGCTGTTCAATACCAGGCGGCAATACAGCTTCCTGGTGTGACAGGAAAATATCTGCAGCAATTGAGGATTAACAGAGGCTATTGCTACATTGGTGTTTTGTTTGTAATAGTTTCCATTCTATCAGAAATAACTGGTTGCACATTTCTGTGTGCGACATTAAAATTCACCATTGAAATCTCACTCAGTAATAATAAAGCCCCTGCAAGAGTCTCTACAAACACACTAGACTCCAAATTAAAGAGCAAGTGTATTGTTAGGGTTTGCATGGATCTTTTTTGAATTAGTGCTAGGTGAACAATAAATAAAATTCCAGGAGAAGTTCCCCAAGCTGATATGCATTCAAGGTATTATCTTTGCTCTGTACTGTATGCGCTTCTGGGTGAAAAAATTCTAATTGCACTTCCATTCAAAAATCAACCGTGGGAATAAGGAATCATGCTCATTTTATGCACAGCAGCCTGAAGGCCTTATCCTTAAAACAAATTACAGCGCCTCCTATGCAACTCACACTCTGAAGCTAATTCTCACCCTAAAGCAAAACTCCAAAATTAAACTTTAATCTGTGATCTAAACAATTTTGTGTTTGTGATCAATCTTAGTGTGGTGGATTCTAATATATACATGCATGCCTGTGTGTGCAAGCGTGTATGTGTGCACGCACACACGCATATAGAAGTATAAAATGCCAAGGTAATTGTTATACCAATGAAGACAGAGCATTAAATACTCCGCTCAGTAAGACCAAGATAAAATACATACTGCAAAGGCAGGGAATAAAGCTGTTAAGCACACACTCCTATATGTAACCGAGTCCTGGACTTGTAACCACCAAAAGCTAAAATTCCACCACATGTATCATATTTACTGCATTCTGCCAAAGAAATAGGCAGGCTGCCACGCCATTAAAGCAATTACTCTTACCCTCTCAGATATGTAGAAATTAGGTTCTGCTCCTTGAAATCATATGCTGAGGGAAGGAGGGAACAAGGAAGCGGGGGTACGAGGAGGAGAGATGGAAACACCTCAATTCCTCCCCAAAAGGAAAACCACTGCCTCGGCACAGAAAGGCTTTGGGCCAGCAAGAGTTAAAGGAGTTGGAAGTGTACGGTCTGTCTCTCCCCAACTTGGTGCAGTGACTCTGCATCCTGCAGGAACCTGTTCAGATGCTCTGATAAGTCAGACAGAATTCATGGGAGATTACCACACAGCTCCTGCCAAGCTGTGCTGCAGCGCGGGTAATAGATATGCTCCAGTACTAAATCCTAAAAGGCCCTGCTACATCTGTCAAGCATGCCCTGGAAAAGCACCCTCAGTTCAGATGTTATCACTGCTCTGCCTGCATCAGAAGATTTAGTGTCCACCCTGGAGGTTGCTTTTGCCGCACAGTTTTCAGGGGCAAAACAACAAGGAAGAAAGATGAGAGAAAAAAGGCAAATTATTCTTGCT
Organism: Cygnus olor; assembly: GCF_009769625.2. Lineage (NCBI taxonomy): Eukaryota > Metazoa > Chordata > Aves > Anseriformes > Anatidae > Cygnus > Cygnus olor. The sequence continues at coordinate 117,219,820 of NC_049171.1, read as the reverse complement.
TAAAGCAAAAGGAATAAAGTGATGTGCTTGCAGACTAGTTCAGCTTCTCACCCTGCATCCAGAAGGTCCCAAATCCCACATTAAGATGGTACTGATGTTCTAAGCTGATTAGCTCAGACGTGTTCGGCTCCCTGGACTGTGACACCATGAAGATGTTCTTCTGTAGAGCGACTCTTTCCCAAGGAAAGCTGAACAACAAACCCAGCGGGGGTCATGGGTGGTGGATAGAAGATGCCTGCCTTTGATAATTAACTTTAAAACTGGTTCTAGAAAAGCTGCTCTGACATAAAACAAACTTTTCAGAGCTCTGCTTATAAAACAATCGCTGCTCCTCCTGTTAACTATGTAAGCCAAGATTTGGTCAAAAATGGTTCTGATGTTATTTAACTTTTTATGCAAAACTAAGAATACGCATAAAAGATAAACATATACTTATATATAATACGTATAAACAAACAGACACCCCAGAAAACAACAGCCTTGGGAACAGCTACTTTCTTAACGTACTCAAAAGAAAGCCATACATTTTAACCATCTGTCTCTTTATTCAAATCTGCAGGAAATATCAAAGTACAGAAGCAGCTCCTTTCTCACTAGGTGCACTTTCAGAGTTCAAGGGAGAAAGGCTGCAATTTCCTGACCCAGCATATTGCATTTTAAACTTCTGTTTCCTGAAGCCGATGTTAAGGATAGATAAGTTCCAGCTATCGGGATGCCAACAGGAAAAGCCACTGGCTGTCGAGTTTGCAGCTCCATACATACGGTGGTAGAGGCTGGGTCTGGATGGGTGAGCGGGTGGGCACAGGGAGCACCCACGTGCTTGCTTGTGTGGGACACGAGCTGTGAGCTCGGCTGTGCTATGGGGACCATGGCAGAAGCCTGGAGTTAACCTTAGTGTGGTGTAAGACAGTGCTACAGGCAGCTAAGGAAGGGCTGCAGAGAAGGTTATTTACATTCCTGTTATTTACACAGAATGGATCCCAAAATCTAACCAACAGAGGTCCTACAGAACATTGTAAGCTCTTTGTCCAGAAGAGTATCCAGAAGTACTGTCTATACACACCATGATCTCCTAAGCATTAGTAGGACCTAGAGACCGTGTGTGTTTTCTCACTTATGGTACAAAGTGGCAGGTGTGAGAAAACCAGAAAACCGCAGTGATCCCACGGGAAGATGGGTGCTCATGTACGTGCAGAGCTCGCTCCCGGGCTGAGAGCACCCCACTGCACCAGCACTCCCAGCCTTTCAACAACTGAGTCCTGAGACCAGGAAGCCCACCACTGCCCAGCCCAGCTGCTCAGAGAAATCACAGTCTCCTTGGGACCATATGCAAGACCTCCAGTGCCCTAAATCTTTATAGGAATCTTGTTTTCCTCTCCCTCCTTCTCCTCTGTGTTTGCAGCTATCCAGTAGCTGAATGGATTAGGTCCCTAAGGAAAAATAGTCAGAAAGGTGAGGCTCAAGTGCAATAAAGCAGTTAAGAGGAAGGATTTGGGATGGATGATACAAATGCATGGTTGGGGAAGGAGCCCTAAGCTTCAGGGTAGCTGTTGAAGAAGACAAAAGGGGAATCCCAAAACATCCCCATCTGGCAGAGCAACGAGCAGCTGTGGACAAAGCATGGGCAGCCCTGAAGGTGTGCAGAGAAGCGTGGTCTGTCTGCTCACTGCTGCAACAAAAAAAAAAGCAAGGGCAAGCTCTATCCCCAAAATAATAGTGTTTTAGTAAATAAAGAGACACTTCTGAAAAAAACCGCACTCCTTGCTACTTGCTCATCTATCACATATTTGGAAACATGTTAAAATCCGTTAAAGACATGTCACAGTGTAAAGTTGCCAGCACCAAGCACCAGGGCCATAACCTGCATGAGCAGCATTGGTGCAATGTCCGAAATACTTAGCTCACGTGAAGCCCAGCCCAGCTGGTCTGGCTGTGCTACCGGCATCAGCCTGCAGCTTCTCATCATGGGCTCTGCTTGTCCAGAGAGGGGACTTCTGTCCTGGCTGCTGCCAAAGCCTGCACAGTTCACGAGCCCTGAATTTACATTTAAAAAAATAAATCACAACAACAAAAAGATTTTATAACAGGTACCTTGTGTGGGTCCTGTCTAGCCAGGTTCCTCCAACAAACATGCAAGAGGGATGCGGGCTGAGCTGCATTGGCCGATGCCCTCCAGGTAGCAGAATTACACCCTTCAGATGGAAACGCTGCTCTGCGGAAATGATGCCTCTCTGTACAATAGGCTTGCATGTATATATTTCTCCCTGTACTCCAGTAAATATACAGATAAGAGGTGTTTATGTGCCAAATAAACTTGAATGCTGGACATTCACCAAAATCTTGAAAAATAGCCTTATTCTGCTGAGGATATGGCATTTATAATGGAAGGATGGTCCTAATTTTAATTATGGTTTGCAGTGATTCCAAATTATTTTTAATGCAAAACTGAAGATATATAAGATAATTTTGTGTTGGCAAAAATGATTTTCTCATTAAGGCATCAACCACAGAGCTTAATATGCATTTCACTGAGAGAAGTCACTGCCAAAGCATCTTTCCCTGCAAAATCAGGTATTTTATGAGCAAGACGTTTTGATACAATGTACTGAGTTTGATGCTCCTTCTTGCAAAATAATAGCTTGTTGAAGCTACAGTATTTCCAGTCATTTTGCTCTGTTAAGCTTCAGAATTTGTTGCAGTAAAACAGGTGTTGCCATGTGAAAATTCCTAACGTTTCTCACTGAAAACCCCTCAAAATAATAAAAAAAAAAAATAAAAGGAAAAAACAGCATAATTTAAGAGGAATTTCAAAATATGCGTAGACTATAAACATTTTAACCTAATTGAGTGCATTCCAAATTACATAATAAAAAGAAGACAACTAAAAGACAGAAAAGCACTAAACAACGCAATGGCTAAAGCATTCTTCAGTGATTTCTGCATGTTTGCTGTATTTGATGCAGACATAAATCTTAGAATAGTTTTTAAAAAGGACTTTGATTCTGACCTTCTACTGTCAAAAGCAGCTACTGTCAAGAATAATCTAAAACAGCTTCATAAGGGATGTTTTAACTGATTAATCTCTGAAGGTCACACAATCTGTTTAGACTATAACATTGGTGCCACTTGCAGAATATCTAAAGTTGTCAGGTCCTAGTAAGCTCACTGTGGGAAACTGAGATCCCGAGGGTGGTTATAAATAATTAGCAGTTAAAAGTTCAGTTACTTTAGGTAGTTTAACATTTCCATGTCTTCCAACGAGGAACAGTGAAGGCACAGATATGTAGCAATCATATCTCCTGAATAATCTAAAAGCAGTGGCCATGGTAACTATAATTTAAAATGGAAAGATGAATAGGATAAAGCATCTATTCCATACACTTTTTGTTC